>NC_140595.1:12829286-12900129 GCF_964204655.1 Triturus cristatus
AGAGAGAGAGAGAGAGAGAGAGAGAGAGAGAGAGAGAGAGAGAGAGAGAGAGAGAGAGAGAGAGAGAGAGAGAGAGAGAGAGAGAGAATGGATGGGAGAGGGAGAAGCATAAAAAACATACAATGATTGGGAGGGGGCACTGACCCCCGCACTCTGTGCCACAGAAGAGCTTTTAAACCTCCCAGGCTCTGGGTAATGGATGGTTTCTGCACCCCCCCCGGCTCTGGGTATCAAAGGGAAAGCTTCCCCTTCACACGTCTCCCCTCAAACCACCAGATCCTGGCAGTGTCAGTTCTCGGATGGGGATTTAATGCATCCGAGAAACCCAACACCGCCGGAGGCAAATAAATGAAGTAAAAATAGCACTGAGTGACTCCGAGGCGACACCGTCCGTGAGTCCGGACGCACTCTGGGCGCTGTGAATAACTCCGAGGCGACACTGTCCGTGTGTCCGGACACGCTCTGGGTGCTGTAAATGACTCCGAGGCGACACTGTCCGTGTGTCCGGACGCGCTCTGGGTGCTGTGAGTGACTATGAGGCGGCACTGTCCATGTGTACGGACACGCTGTGGGCGCTGTGAATAACTCCGAGGCGACACTGTCCATGTGTACGGACACGCTGAGGGCGCTGTGAGTGACTCCGAGGCGACACTGTCCGTGTGTCCGGACACGCTCTGGGTGCTGTAAATGACTCCGAGGCGACACTGTCCGTGTGTCCGGACGCGCTCTGGGTGCTGTGAGTGACTATGAAGCGACACTGTCCGTGTGTCCGGACGCGCTCTGGGTGCTGTGAATGACTCTGAGGCCACTCTGTCCGTGTGTCCGGACACGCTGTGGGCGCTGTGAGTGACTATGAGGCGGCACTGTCCATGTGTACGGACACGCTGAGGGCGCTGTGAGTGACTCCGAGGCGACACCGTCCGTGAGTCCGGACGCACTCTGGGCGCTGTGAATAACTCCGAGGCGACACCGTCCGTGAGTCCGGACGCACTCTGGGCGCTGTAAATGACTCCGAGGCGACACTGTCCGTGTGTCCGGACGCGCTCTGGGTGCTGTGAGTGACTATGAGGCGGCACTGTCCATGTGTACGGACACGCTGTGGGCGCTGTGAGTGACTCCGAGGCGACACTGTCCGTGTGTACGGACGCGCTCTGGGTGCTGTGAGTGACTCCGAGGCGACACTGTCCGTGTGTCCGGACACGCTCTGGGTGCTGTAAATGACTCCGAGGCGACACTGTCCGTGTGTCCGGACGCGCTCTGGGTGCTGTGAGTGACTATGAAGCGACACTGTCCGTGTGTCCGGACGCGCTCTGGGTGCTGTGAATGACTCTGAGGCCACTCTGTCCGTGTGTCCGGACACGCTGTGGGCGCTGTGAGTGACTATGAGGCGGCACTGTCCATGTGTACGGACACGCTGAGGGCGCTGTGAGTGACTCCGAGGCGACACCGTCCGTGAGTCCGGACGCACTCTGGGCGCTGTGAATAACTCCGAGGCGACACTGTCCGTGTGTCCGGACGCGCTCTGGGCGCTGTGAATAACTCCGAGGCGACACCGTCCGTGAGTCCGGACGCGCTCTGGGTGCTGTGAGTGACTCCGAGGCGACACTGTCCATGTGTACGGACACGCTGAGGGCGCTGTGAGTGACTCCGAGGCGACACTGTCCGTGTGTACGGACACGCTGAGGGCGCTGTGAGTGACTCCGAGGCGACACTGTCCGTGTGTCCGGACGCGCTCTGGGTGCTGTGAGTGACTCCGAGGCGACACTGTCCGTGTGTCCGGACGCGCTCTGGGTGCTGTGAGTGACTATGAAGCGACACTGTCCGTGTGTCCGGACGCGCTCTGGGTGCTGTGAATGACTCTGAGGCCACTCTGTCCGTGTGTCCGGACACGCTGTGGGCGCTGTGAGTGACTATGAGGCGGCACTGTCCATGTGTACGGACACGCTGAGGGCGCTGTGAGTGACTCCGAGGCGACACCGTCCGTGAGTCCGGACGCACTCTGGGCGCTGTGAATAACTCCGAGGCGACACTGTCCGTGTGTCCGGACGCGCTCTGGGCGCTGTGAATAACTCCGAGGCGACACCGTCCGTGAGTCCGGACGCGCTCTGGGTGCTGTGAGTGACTCCGAGGCGACACTGTCCATGTGTACGGACACGCTGAGGGCGCTGTGAGTGACTCCGAGGCGACACTGTCCGTGTGTACGGACACGCTGAGGGCGCTGTGAGTGACTCCGAGGCGACACTGTCCGTGTGTCCGGACGCGCTCTGGGTGCTGTGAGTGACTATGAGGCGGCACTGTCCATGTGTACGGACACGCTGAGGGCGCTGTGAGTGACTCCGAGGCGACACTGTCCGTGTGTACGGACGCGCTCTGGGTGCTGTGGTTGGTGGATGCTGGTGTTTGATGAGGGTGCAGTGCCAGTGGGCCTGGTAAGCCAAAGGCTGGCATCTTAATGCCCGAGGAAGAGCCAGAACCCAGGGGTCGGGCAAGGCAGAGAGCAAGGGGTCTGATGCACTCAGCACCTTTGTTGTCGCAAACCCAGAGATTCAGTGGGTTTTTCACCACAACGGGGCGCTTTGTGATGTACAAATACTCTTTTGTGAGTTGAAAAAGTATTTCTATTACTCATTCCGAATATAAACCAGGAAGGGCATCCAATATGGGTTTCCTCCTGATTGCCAATGATAGCTCAATGGATTGTTGGCACAATTGCACACACAAGCCATTGATTAGCTACCAATGTCTGAGTCGAGGTGGCATCTGAATCGCAAAGAGGATGCTGTCCGAAGTGTTTCTTTATTTTTAAGAACCTGTTCCCTTTAATGGGCTATCATTTGAATGACGTATATAAAAAAGTGAAGGCTGGAATGCTTTAATCTTAGTCACTGGTAATTACTCGGATCGCACCCAGTCCATCATTATTTTGCCCACTCCGCCACCCCAGTTTAGACCCGGCCATATGCAAATCAGTCTGACCCGGTGCCTCATGGGAACAGTCCAGCCCGAACTGCCAGGCCAGGTCCTCCCTGGACTGGGAAACAGTGGCGCGGCGCCTATGTCTCCCTCTATCGAGGCACCCCCCTCTCCCACCATCCTGCCTCTCTATTGCGCGCCTTGAAGCAAGCCCCTTCTATCCAGACACCCCCTCTCTCCTCTCTCATCTGCTGCCCCCGGTCTCGGCGGACACAATATCCTTCCGAGCTCTGAGGGCTATTTGCAGCCTCTGCCTTTGTTCCCCGTCGAACAATAGAGTCTCCTTCCATCCGTCGCTGCCTCCTGTCCACGCGCAATCTTGGAAATGGAAGGAAACATAAGAAACTGGAGAAGAACGGCTGGTGGGCACCATTCCTGCCGGGGCCTGCCAGGAGAGGGGTAACTGGAGAGAGTACTGGGCTTGTGGACACAAGAACTGCAACACAGGAGTGCGTTGGAAGAGTGAGAGGGGATGAGAAGGAAAAGAGAGAGGGTGATTGAGTGAGATGAGGAAGACGATAAGTACAAGAGAAAAACAGAGAGGAGAGATGCCTGGGAAAGAGTGAGAGAAATGTATGCATAAAGAGAGGGGGTAGGCAGACAGGGGGGAAAAGATGATGGGCAGAGAGAATAAGAGAGGATCACAGATAAAGGATCAGGGTTTAAAAGCAAGAGAGAATGACATACCACAGAGAGAAACAAGGTCAGTGAGTGATAGGAAAGTGAAACAGAGACTTAGAGAGCATGTGAAAAGGCAACAGAAAGAAAGAACCAAACAGGGGAAGAAACGAGGGAGAGGGGAGTGACAGAGGTAGATAGGCAGAAAGGGAAAACCATGCAAGATGGGAAGCCAGGTTAACTGCAAGACAGCAGCACAATCAGAAAAGGCAAAGAAAGCACAAGGGAAAGAAAGGGAGGAAGATGCGATAAGACCAAAATGTATAAAAGCGCATCAAATGCTCTTGGGCTTCTAGGCGCTGTAGTCTTGCTATGTGGCGTGCAAAGAACTGGAAACTCCCAGTGGTGCTATGACTTCCTACAGGGTAAACAACCAGGACTTTAAAGCCTTCCTGTAGGGGGAGTGCAGCTTCAGGCATGTGAGATGACGGGGAAGAGCATTCCAGAGCCCTGCTGCCGCCACTGAGGAACCTCTGCCTCCCATGTCTTCTTCTGAACCCTGGGAACCGTCGCCCAGTTATGATGTGCTGAGCGAAGATTTCTAGTAGGGACATGGCTTTAATTCTAGCTGGACTTACTGCGTAGACAGACTTATGTAGAATAAAGAGTGCCTTGAACATAACGCTCTTCTCTACCGGGACCCGGTGCAGTTCTCGTAGTCCTTTCGACACCGACTGCCACTTCGGAATATCCAAGGTTAGCCTCGCCATTGCATGCTGCACAAGTGGCAGCTTTGCTTGGGTCGTCTTGTTGGTCTCAAGGTAGAGCGCATTACAGTAGTGTATCCTTGAGGAGACCGATGCAAGAACTACATGCTTACGAGCCGGGAGGGCCATTAACGGGAACATTATCCTCAACATTCTAATAGTCTAGAAGCAGCTTGACACTAGACGGTTGACCTGGCGGTCCGGTGACACCTCGCTATCCAGGATGGCACCTAGATTCTTAGCTGTGTCCGCTGGAGTGGGTAAGGTGCCGAGCATGTCTGGCCACCAGTTGCTGTTCCAGATCGTAGTTTGACATCCAAAGAACAGTACCTCCGTCTTGTCTCAGTTTAACTTCCGATAGTTCTTGCCCATCCATAAAGCCACTGCCTTCATACAGTGATTGAAGGTGGCTGCGATGTCCTCCGCGTCTTTAGAAATAGACAATTATCCGGGTGTCATCAGCGTGTGAGACGGCCTTCAGCCCAAATGAGCGTATGAGTTTGCAAGTAAGGAGGCAGAGATTAAATAATGTGGGGCTCAAGGATTGCCCCCTGTGGTACCCCACATGGAAATGAAAAAGGGTCTGATTGAAACTGATTGATGGTCACACTCTAAGATCTGTCAGTAAGGAAAGAGGACAGCAGATTCAGAGCTCTATCACCGATCAGTGGATCGTCTAATGCTCTCCGTCGCAGATACCAAAGCTGGTTCTGTTCCATGTTTACTTCGGAAGCCGTACCGCAATACACCCAGCAGACCCGGTCACTCCTCAAGCCCCATCGGGTGATATACCCTGCTCACACTTTCAGTCGTATGCTTGTTTAAAGGGCCATGTTTTCGGAATTAGTCTGAATATGGTGTAACATGGGGTAGTCTGAATCTCAAGTGGTCGGGAGTTCTAGAGACAGGGGGCAGAGAATCTGCCAAGCTCCTTCCTTTTGACTGAGGGGATAGTAAGAAGATTCAAGTGAGTGGATCTCAAGTTACGGGTAGGTGGTTATTTTTGGATACGAGCTGAAATAAAGGCTGGCCTGCTGCCGTACAGAGATTTATAAACAATGCGGCCAGTCTTGAATATAGTTCTACCGGCAGCAAGTGTACTTTCCGCATCGAGGGGGTGATGTGCCAATCAACCGTCACTTGTCACCCTGGGGGTATACGGGCTCTGTTTCTCCACTGAAGAGCCAGGTTTTGAGTCTTTTTCTGAAGTCTGTCAGCGAGGAGGCTGTACGGAGTTGGAGGGGAAGTTTGTTCCAGGTCTTGGCAGTGAAGTAGGAGAAGGAGCGACCACCGCTGCGACGGATGAGGGTGTGTGTGCGAGGGCGAGTCAAGAGGAGCACAGATGTCTGGAGTCGATGGGTGATGGCCCTAGATCATGGAGGGCTTTGTAGGTGTGCGTGAGGATCTTACGCTGGCATCTCTTCGGGTCGGGAGCCAGTGGAGGTCTCTCAGGCGGGGGCAATGTGGGTTTGTTTGGGGAGGTCCAGGATGAGTCTGGCTGCGGCGTTCTGTATGGTCTGGAGTCTTCTGAGGCGCTGGGTAGACATGCCAGCACAGAAAGCGTTGCCGCAGTCAAGGCGGCTGGTGAGAGGGCCTGAGTTATAGTTTTCCTGTTGTTGGTTGGGATCCACCTGAAGGTTCTGCGGAGCATGCGAAGTGTGCGGAAGCAGGAGGAGGGGACTGCGTTGACTTGTCATTCTATGCTTGGTTGGCTGTCGAGGTTGCATGCATGGTTGGTCGGTGTGGGTCTGAGTTCTGCAGGCCAACAAATGTGGTCCCATGCACAGTGTGTTCTTCCCGAAGATCTTTACTTCAGTTTTGTCGGAGATGAGTTGGAGGGAGTTGTCTCTCATCCATTTGACTACGTTAGTCATGCTGTTGCTGAAGTTGGTTTTGACGTTGGGGGGTCCTCGGTGGACAAGAGGATCAGTTGAGTGTCGCGGCAGTTTCTGGACTGTTGGTGGATCAGCCTGGATGCCTTGTTTTGTTGTAGTCTACAGTTGAGGCCCTTGGGAAGACCCAGGTAGAGTGAGGTTGGATAGTTGAGATGACTAATGCGATAATGACCTGGATGAGAGCGTCAAACACAAGAAATGTACCTATCTTTCTGATTTTGCAAAGCTGCAAAAAGCAGGATGATAATTGGGGTTTCAATGATAGGTTTTTATTTTAACTAAGCTCTGGGGCGAGGGCAGGGAAGTGCCCATCGCAGCAGGCTAGAATGTGGAGATCTACA
This sequence comes from Triturus cristatus, assembly GCF_964204655.1. Classification (NCBI taxonomy): domain Eukaryota; kingdom Metazoa; phylum Chordata; class Amphibia; order Caudata; family Salamandridae; genus Triturus; species Triturus cristatus. Next base: position 12,835,881 of record NC_140595.1, read on the forward strand.
AGTCGTGTTTGCTACTTGTTAAGACAATCTCCGTCTTACCAAAATTTAATTTGAGTTGATTACTGTTCATTCAGTCGCAGATGAATGACATCGTATTTTGGACGGTTACTTTGGACTCCAGTGAGTTATTGATACCAAAGAGCAATTACATATCACCCACATAGTTGTAAATTCTAACCTTCATATATTTTTTTTTTCCTTCAAGGGATGCACCAGGGGAGGCATGTACCAATTGAAACAATGGGGGGGGGACAGAGAGGGCCCTTAGGGTACTCCGCAGGTAAGTCGAACCTTGGGAGGGCTGAATGGGAATAGCCAGACGGACAGGAAGCCGTCCCTCAAGAAGGAGAAAATCCAATCAAGCGCTGTGCCCTGGAGGCCGGCGGCTCGGACACTGTCCACGCATGCGCGACCATGTCAAAGGCTGCTGAGAGATCAAGAAGAGCCAGCGCCTGAGTGGTATCCCTGCCTGCTTCGTTACGCAAGTCATCCACGGCTGAGAGGATGACCGCTTCAGTAGAGAGGGCTGGCCGGAAACCTGCCTGATGGGGCTCGAGGAAATTGGTTTCCTCTAAGAAGGAGCATAAGCCACTGGCGACATGTGCCTCTAAAACCTTTGCTAGATAAGGTAGCAGGGATATAGGGCAATCGTTTTTCAAGGTAAGTGGGTCATCACCGGCTTTCTTTACTAATGGAACCACTATCGCCTCTGTAAAGGAGCTGGGGACGATACCACGCTCAAGGGCTGGGTAAGGAGGGATGTGACTGAGTCAGGGAAGAGGCAAAAGACTTCTTTGAGAACCTTAGGGGGACAGGTGTCATTGGGGGAGCCCGATTTCCCTTTAGTCAGCAGGTCCACGAGGTGCACCCTGCTGATCGCGGGCAGCTCAGACATTAAGAATGGATTCCTGTCCCCAATAGGTGTTGCCGAGGGGAAGGAACCTGAGGGAATACTGTCTTTGATCATCTTATCAGTGAAGAAAGAATAGCGGGCGTCACATACGGTCTAAGGCGGCCGATCATTGTAATCTCTCTGTTGGAGTTTGATAATTGTGACACAATTTCAAAAATTTCCTTAGACTTATTTGTTGAGTTTTTAATTTTATCCGAGAAGGCAGATTTCACATGTATGATTAATTTTTTGAGATGTATCAAATAAACTTCTTTTTTGTCACATGAACAGTAATTTCGCCATTTGCGTTCAGCTGGCGGAGTGCAAGTTTTGCTGGTTTTAAATCTGAAAAACATTTCGACGCATCGTGGTGCCCGCCAAGTCTAGTGTGTTAGAGGGGGCATGCGTATTACTGGCTTCTGTTAACCAGGTAGCGGTGCCTTTCTCGTGTCGGTCTTTACTGGCATTTGTGTTAGGTAAAGAAGTAGCCAGTGAGTTGCAGAAGGACTCGATATTGACTCGGGCCCAAATTCTTTCGCTGGGAGGGGGTTTGAAAGGACCAGACCAACAAGTGAGAATTTAATTATGGTCTGACCATACGTAGGGCATGACCGTGAGGTTAGATACAGATAGAATAGTGAACCAGACCTGATCTAATGTATGGCCTTTGGTATAGGTGGTTAAGAGCACATGTTGTTTGGAATTCAAACTACTGACCAGGTCAGTTAGATCCGTGGATGATTGCCCGCCCGTTTCCTCGTTTGCCAAGCAGTTGGTACATAAATCTCTCAATAAAAGCTTGGACTTTCCCCTTAACCCAATATGGTGAGGCTTGAGCTAGAATAGTGATGGAGGCCTTCACATAATGGGCAAGAAGCAAGCACATCGCAGAAGCCTTCTTATAATGGGCAAGAAGCGAGGGCATTGCAGACGCCTTCGTATAATGGGCAAGAAGCGAGCACATCCCAGAAGCCTTCTTATGATGGGCAAGAAGCGAGCTCATCGCAGAAGCCTTCTTATAATGGGCAAGAAGCGAGCACATCGCAGGCGCCTTCTTATAATGGGCAAGAAGCGAGGGCATCGTAGACGCATTCATATAATGGGCAAGAAGCGAGCACATCCCAGAAGCCTTCTTATAATGGGCAAGAAGCGAGCTCATCGCAGACGCCTTCTTATAATGGGCAAGAAGCGAGCTCATCGCAGACGCCTTCTTATAATGGGCAAGAAGCGAGCACATCCCAGAAGCCTTCTTATAATGGGCAAGAAGCGAGGGCATTGTAGACGCATTCATATAATGGGCAAGAAGCGAGCACATCCCAGAAGCCTTCTTATAATGGGCAAGAAGCGAGCTCATCGTAGACGCCTTCTTATAATGGGCAAGAAGCGAGCTCATCGCAGACGCCTTCTTATAATGGGCAAGAAGCGAGCTCATCGCAGACGCCTTCTTATAATGGTCAAGAAGCGAGCTCATCGCAGACGCCTTCATATAATGGGCAAGAAGCGAGCTCATCGCAGACGCCTTCTTATAATGGTCAAGAAGCGAGGGCATCGCAGACGCCTTCTTATAATGGGCAAGAAGCGAGCACATCCCAGAAGCCTTCTTATAATGGGCAAGAAGCGAGCTCATCGCAGACGCCTTCTGATAATGGGCAAGAAGCGAGCACATCCCAGAAGCCTTCTTATAATGGGCAAGAAGCGAGCTCATCGCAGACGCCTTCTGATAATGGGCAAGAAGCGAGCGCATCCCAGAAGCCTTCTTATAATGGGCAAGAAGCGAGCTCATCGCAGAAGCCTTCTTATAATGGGCAAGAAGAGAGGGCATCGCAGAAGCCTTCTTATAATGGGCAAGAAGCGAGCACATCCCAGAAGCCTTCCTATAATGGGCAAGAAGCGAGCTCATCGCAGAAGCCTTCTTATAATGGGCAAGAAGCGAGGGCATCGCAGAAGCCTTCTTATAATGGGCAAGAAGCGAGCTCATCGCAGACGCCTTCTTATAATGGGCAAGAAGCGAGCACATCCCAGAAGCCTTCTTATAATGGGCAAGAAGCGAGCTCATTGTAGACGCCTTCTTATAATGGGCAAGAAGCGAGCACATCCCAGAAGCCTTCTTATAATGGGCAAGAAGCGAGCGCATCCCAGATGCCTTCGTGAATCTGGGCCCTCGTTTTGTGGGAGGGGCCAGGACAAAGAGCCGAATTTCCACTTATGCACATATGAGAGCCAAGTGTACACCCGGAGGTGCCGACATCGCTGGAGAGAAGCACCGGGTACCATAGCACACATGCGAGGACAGCGTGTATTGGGAGAAGAAAACACGGATGAAGATACATGTTGGAAAGGAGAGGCGAGAGGAGCGAGCTGGTGCAACATTACCTCAAAGGATGCGGTGCAAGCAAACAGCAAGGCAACTTTTTAATGAAACGAAGGCCCTACCCATGACGTGGTCTTGACATGGCCGGACTAGAGGGTCCCGATATGACGGTATCAAAGGCAGCCTCTTAATCTAGAACAAGGAATGCGCTTTACTCTAAACAGAAAAATCATTATAAAGGAACTGAAATCCACTAGCCACACATTCAACATGTTTTCCAGCTCCTGACCTTCTCTAAATGAGGGTGTCTGTGTTTGTCTATACAATGGATCCAAAAACCATCTCCTCTGGCAAAACCTACCGGTTTTGTCCAACAAGATAAAAACAGAGAAAACCACTAATTGCGTCCAAAGGGAGAAAAAGAAACATTTTTAAGTGTTTCTTACTCGACTGGACCAGCTAAGTCCTCAAGTTCAAAATGTCTGCTTTTTTTAACTCACCAAGATATCTTGCCTCTTTTATCACTGATTTCCAGTAATACCCCCCTCACTGCAGAACCCAATGTCAGAGAAAAACAATCTAATGATATTGCATGAGGTGTGTGGAATTGAGAGTTTCTGGCTGACATCCTAGTAGGTCATTCAAGATACACAAATGGTTGTAGCTCACATTTCAATTTCCAGAAAACAAATGCCCTCCTCGAATCAGGCCCATGACGTGAATCTACAGTAAGATTCATGCCGTGAAGCCTCTGGTGGAGTCAAGCCTAGATGCTGGTCTGTGCTACCTGAAGGTCAGCAAAGGGCACCGGCACTTCAAAGAGGCCTTACGTGCCACCTCCATTTGTGAACAGAACACTAGGGGTGGGGCCTCGGCTCATCCAAGGCGCCTTACCCCTCTAGGCTCTATCTGTAGTGTTCTGCATGAAACTTCTTCTCAATGAGTGATAAAGGAACAGTGAAGGAAGTGGGGAGAGAGGGAGGCAACAGAAAGAGGGGGTCAGTGAGATTGATATATAAGGATACCCCCGGTCCTCTATGCCCTCTAAGAGCATGACGGGAATACCCGCCGAGGTGCCTGTGTACCTGCACTGCTGGGGCAGCATCTTCACATTTAGAGGACATAGATAGCCTTGTCCCCAAGGGTAACCCCCCATACAGCAGGACAGAGTGGTGGGATTGTAAGGAGAAGATGCCAGATCTGGGGTGAGCTGACTAGAGCTCGAATCAGTGCAAAAGGCGGCTGTGCATGCAAGGGAACGCTTGCATCGGAGAGCTCCCTCCAGAACACATGGGGAACCTTCGCTTGCATTACCTACAGGGGAACTTTGCTTTTGGACTAAATAACTGAAGCAACAACAGGATGCACCCTGCCCCACGTCTACTCACCACAGATAAACTCTCCAGTCCATTCACAGATGCTGTAAGCTTGTTCGAAGGATGTGAGAAGTCACAGCAGTCATGCATATCAGACATGCTTCCAGACATGCAGGCCCATGACCCAGGTGTGCATGGGTACCCTGCCCACGCACTGCCCTCCTGCGGATGGGCACCCTGTCGCGCATCACCCTCCAGTGCATGGGCACCCTGTCCGTGCACCTCCCTGCATGGACACCCTGCCCGCGTGCCACCTTGCATGGGCACCCTGTCCGTGCACCTCCCTGCATGGGCACCCTGCCCGCGTGCCACCTTGCATGGGCACCCGCCCTCCTGTGCATGCACTCGGTGTAGCGTCCATTGAGTGATACATGAAGACTCCTAGAGTCTGGAGTGTGCTGCTATGGAACAGTTCACCAGAAGCTAAACCACAGGGTGCCTGACCCATCCCAGGATCTCATTACGGGAATATCCACAAACTGATGCCATGCTGTCACCAGCCGCCTTGCCAATGCCCCTTTTATCCCAGCATGCCTCATGCAGGTCCCTCCAGCACATCCTGCATGGCCAGGAGCCATAGGAGAAGGAGGGTCTGCTTTCTTACTAGGAATAGATCTACTTGTGAATTCTATCAATGGGAACATGTTGCCCTGCCAGGGTTTATGGAGAGAGACAGCCCTTTTCAATGCCTGCATGCACCACCCCAGAATGCCTTCAGCTATCACGGCTGGGTTGGCAATGCCCCTGAATGTACACACTGCACCATGAGGAGACACAGTGATTGTTATGTTTGTGTGTACAAAGTCACAGGGAACAACTGGCGAACAGAAACACACATTATCTGCAGGCTCTAGGAAACCTCTGCGAAATAACGGAAACTAAACTAGGCTGCCACGCTTCCTTCTTTATGAAAGCACACACCTTGTCTTTAGGTAGCATGTGAGGCCTCCAGGGTTGGACTGGCCTGTCGGGCACTCTTGCACTGCCCAGAGGGCAGGCTTGAAAGGACCAGTGTGTAGAACTGTGCGTCATATGGGTCAGATCTGAAAATGGCAACCCTGACTGCAGGTGGCACCTGAGAGCTTTGTTTACTGTTGGCATCTCCTATCAGGGGGCAGTCCTTCCTCCAGGTGGAACATGGTCTCTTGCCCCTTACAGGCCCCTTGGTAGTATTATTCTTAGAGGGCACAGCAGTGCTTAATTTGAGCCAGTGGCTTCTGGTGCTTGGCACCAACACTTAATTCTCTACACCAGCACTTATGAAAGTCCACCACATGGTGGTGCTTTCTATCTTATTTTGAGATGAGCACAACAACAGTTGGTTATTAAAACAATATATGTGAAATATGAATAATAGCTGCTCTCAACATCATGTTTATATCTTTAGGTGGCCTGGAATAGTCTGAATTGTGACACTTGTAGGGTGTGATGGTTAGTAGTTGTCTACGCGCTGTCATTGGCCACGCGTGGTATCATCTACAGTGGCCTCTTGAGAAGGGCCCTGGCACTTACTGTTATACAAATTAAACACTGAGTGTGGCAGCACCATCTGGGGCCTATGGGCAGTGTCACAAGCCCTGGACACTGATAGAACATTGTGCGCGCCAGTAAGTGACCGTTTGTGGAGGGACGTGGATGGCGGTGGGACACACGGAAATGTAACAGCAGCACCCAAGATTCAATGCACCTCACAACACCCAGCATGCGTCGGGCTGAGGCCTGCACAGGCAGAGTCTAGACCGAGAAGTGAAAGTGGTGTGGGTGTGCAGACATGCATGGCTGGAGTGTGCTTCCTGACCAAGAGACACACTGGCAGCTGTCCTCCCCCAAGTGCAGACAGACACCCAACACATGCAGTGCCACACAGGCACCCTGATCCCAACAGGCCCCAGAATCTGCCAGGAAATGAAAACATTACCCTTTAAAGAGCTCCTTTCAGGGGCTGAATAACTTCCTGTCTGGCTGTGTGATTGTTAGGAGGACAAGGAACAGAGGCAGGAATTAGACAGTGAGAGACAGACTCAGAGAAACCGAAAGAGAGAAAGGAAGTGAGAGAGGAGAGATAAAAAACAAGACAGTAGAAAGATAGACAGGAAAGAGTGAAACGAGAGAGACTAGCACAACAAAGACTAACTCTGAGAGGTGGTGTGATATGTAAACTATGAACCACCAGCCTGGTGATGGCTTGGGAGAAGGGAAGTTCACACGAAGAGCTGGGTGAATGTGATGGCGCTGCTGCACCTGGGTACGATCTGGCGCTTGGGGAGAGTTTAGAAGAAAGGGCGAGTTTTGAGCTTTTCCCGACCCCGGGCAGGAGTGGAGCAGGAGTGGAGCAGGAGTGGCGCAGGAGTGGAGCAGGAGTGGAGCAGGAGTGGCGCAGGAGTGGAGCAGGAGTGGAGCAGGAGTGGCGCAGGAGTGGCGCAGGAGTGGAGCAGGAGTGGCGCAGGAGTGGCGCAGGAGTGGCGCAGGAGTGGCGCAGGAGTGGCGCAGGAGTGGCGCAGGAGTGGCGCAGGAGTGGAGCAGGAGTGGCGCAGGAGTGGCGCAGGTTGACGCATTGAGTAGACCATTGAGAAATGTTTGTTTCTTTTTTGCATAGTTTCTGGAATTTCATGTTATGCAAAATTCCCGAAATTACACCACGTCCTGTAATTTGAAGTCAGTTCAGGTAGAAATCCTATTATGGAAGCACCGGAACAAAATGAGTGAATAGACGCGAGCGAGTGTTGTTCACGCCCTGCACTCTGAAATAAAGCGCTAAGGGACAAGTTTGCCATTTCGCATAACTTCTCTGAAATATCGCCTAATTACGCAAAAGGAAATAACACTCACTTTGCACACTCGTAGCATTAAGGTACCATAACCGGTTTTAAAGCGGGGGTCCCTGGGCGCCAGTGTGTGCCCACCATAGTCATTTTCTTTTGGGTATTTTCTCTGGCATGGATCTCCGAGGGCATTGGCTTGGCTCACCTGGCGAGGAGGTCCTACAGGTATTAAGGACCATTCCAGCTGAGATCCGAGGAGGGGACCCTTGTAGCTTTTCGGTTGAAGTAGAATTGGATGTTATAGGCACATATATGTTCTTGATGCCAGATGTGCTGAGGAGTGTGGCCTGTGATCCAAGTTGTTTACTGACATCGAATAGAGATGAGTCAGAGATCTGGAGATGAAAAGGTGCTGTGGAGTCCGCAGACAAATCTAGCAATACCTGGAGTGATTTTCCTGGAATTTACAGTCAGTGTTTAATTTCAGCCAGTGCTTTCCGGTTCCCAGCACCGGCAGTTCATTATCAACACTGGCACTTTCTGCAGTCTGCCACATGGTGGCGCAGTTTATCTAATTTAGAGATGAGCACAACAACAGTAGTTTATCAATTCAACATACATTAAAAATGACTAATTCCTGCCGCCAAAGCCATTCTTTTAGCTTTCAGGGACTGGAATAAGGCAAGATAGTCACACTTGTGGCAGTGTGATGGTCAGTAGTTGTGCTTGTGGTGTCGCTGTCAGGGACCTCCCGATGAGGACCCTGGAACTTTTTATTCCTTTTTAGAAATTAAGCACAAATCAGAGTAGATTTCCTGCTACAAACCGGTCAGAATCCAAACTGAAGCTGATGTTTCCATCTCTCTGTAGAGACGAGCGGCCATGATCTTTTCAAAGGTGGAATCTGGGTCACAGATGATGCAAGCGGCACAGTGACGCGGGTGATGTCCATCCGCAGGTGGATGAGACGGGTCTTTCAAGGGTGTTGGGAATATGTTTTTGAGTTACGACTTATGAATGTTAGATAAAGAGGGAGGGGTAGTCAGGAGCTCGAGAAAGAAAAACAAAAAAAGAAAGCTGGAAAGAAGGAATGTGGTGAGGAAAAGGGAACACAAATAAAAGCAGGTGAGACAAAAATACAATTTTAAAGATGTGAGAGAGAATAAAAAAGGCAGGGGTTAGTAAGTGAAATAGGCAACAGAAATAAAGAGATTAGGAAAAGGGGAGGGTAGCCAGAGGCAGGAAGATTACAGGGGGCTGTGAAGAGAGGTGCAAACAAGGAGGAGTTATGAAAAAAGAAGAGCGAAGGGGAGTAAGAGGGACTGAGACAAAGTGGGGGCAGAGAATGGAGAGGAGGAGGTGAAGAGACCTACAAAGACAGAGTGATACATTCAAGAGAGAGAGAGACATACGCCTGTCTGGGACAGAGATAGTATGAAAGAGAGTGGCAGGAGAGAGAGCGGGGAGTGAGACAGAGGGTGAGACCGGTAGTACACAGGAGAGACAACGAGCGGGTCAGGGAGGGGGGTGGAGCGAGAGAGAGAGCGAGAGAGAGCAGGGCCGTTTCTAGGTGTTTTGCCGCCCTAGGCGAGAATTGAAAAATGCCACCCCGTTCCTTTAACTACCATCACTCTCTACCCCTGTCATCCAGGCCTCTGCAGTTTCTCACTCTCTATACACTTTTATTCTTTCTCTTCTAACAAAATCGTTTAGCACTCTTTGAGAACTTCAACTGCCAGTTACAGTGGCAACTCTGCTCATTTTGCTGCAGAGTAGACTGGCCCATCCCTATACCAGGTTTGCATCTCATCATCTTCCATCTCATCAAAGGGTGAGCTCAGGAGCCTCTCTGACCTCACTCGGTCCTGAGACATGATGTGAGAGGGTACAGAGAAAAATCTAGAAGTGAAAAACTGAACTCTGCGCAGTGAAGATAGACAGATGTCAGCTTTCAGTTACCTGCCTCAGAGCCTGAGCCTGGAAGTAACTGCATGCTGCATGAGGGTCCATGCAACAGCAGCTGAGGAGCAGTAGTGGATTGATGCTGGCAGCTGAAGCCAGGAAAGTTGGAAAAAAACTGTATCTGTCTGTGTGAACATGTGAGCACGTGTGTTTGTAAGTGGAAATGACACATTTCTGGCAATGGCATATGTAAGGTAATTCTTGGCAAAATTCTGGCACTGGCATACTAGATGTAATTGTTAACATAAGGGAATACACCCAATTCATACTAGGTGCACCAATTGACATACACAGTGTGTCCACTGCATAATTTGAATAAATGGGGTCCACGCCTGGGGAGCGTCAGGCTGCACTGGCTAGGCACACCAATGACTATTGAGCCAATCAGTGTAAAATGTGACCCCATATCATTCAAAATGTTCCCAGTGAAGAATCTCCCTGAGCCCTTATAGCAGACGTCTATGAATATGACTGAAACCTGCACTGCTAGCATTGATGCTGTTCCTGATCGCTGTGCCTTTCGTAAATAGTTGTGCCTTTTCATGTGGTGCTATAGCTGGTATTAAGGCAGTAACTGGACATTGGGGCTGTAATTGGACAGCATAGCACGGTCATCTGGAAAATTATATATGCCCATAGGTATATGATAGCCACATCCTTATTATAATTGCAGATCTGTTGGAATATGTATAATAACTCAAACAGACTTGTACCTCCTTTAGCATTTTTGTAATTTGATTGACCAGGGATTTAATGCTGTTCTTCAGACCATAAGTTGCCGCTTATTGCTCACCTGCTGCTGAGCCAACATATGCCAGGTCTGATTAATATTTTATGCAGAGGTTAGTAGGGAGGTCGTCGAGGCGCTGGGTGTTTATTAAAGAAGGCCATGGCTCCTTAGCCCAAGCGGGTACATTTTAATTGAAGCGGAACACAAAGTACCGAGTTCAGTTGTCACTTCCCTAGGGCCCTGCAAATAGAATTTGAAGGCATTCTCTTTAGTGAATCCAACACTGTCTTGATACGGCACCTTTAGTTCCCTCCTGGGAACACTGTTATTTTTTTTCCGATTTCCTCCACTGGAGTCGACTGCCCCCAAATAGCAGCGTTTATTCGGAGTGTCAGAGCTGTGTCTGTGATGAGCCTGCCCATAATTCCCGATCCGCCAAAGATAAACAACAGCAACACAAATGGATTGTTTATCTCCTTTTACTTTAGAAACATCTTTGCGGTGACAAGACGGGCTGCGTTTAACTTTCTCCTTAACGGCATCCCTAAGCTGTTGCAAGAAAGTGACAGCCAGGCGATCTCAAACGCCTGTTTTTTGCCGCCCTCCCCCTTTTGCCGCCCTAGGCGGCCGCCTAGTCTTGCCTAATGGCAGAAACGGCCCTGAGAGAGAGAGAGAGAGAGAGCCCACCGGATAGGGAGGGAGACATGGCGGGCCCGCTCGAGAGAGGCCGAGACGGAAGCGGCGCCGACACAAACAACAACACACACCGTCTATTAATACAACCGCTCAAGTGTGCGCTTCATCACCAGACTGGGGGCCATTTATTAATGAGCGGCGGAAGGAGAGTGGGGGGGGGGGCAGTTGGGGGGCTGCTCTTGAGCAGATACTGATGAATCCTGCGAGCTCTTACAAGGGTATATGTCCCGGGGGGCCGCTCCAGACTCTCTGGGGCGGCATTAAATGCACCACCCTCCAGCTGGGCACGGGGGAGAGGAAGGCCCAAGGAGGGGGGAGCCGCCTGGCTGCAGCTGGGCAGGGGGGGGGGGGGGGGGAGAGCTCCAAGAGTGGGGGGAGCCGCCTGGGTGCAGGGGAAGGAACGACACACCTTAAGCAGGCTGCAGGAAATAAAGTTCGCTGTGTGCTTTAAGGCACCGTTGGTGGTGTCTTTTGAAAGGTGAGTGTGTAGCTGTGACAAGGAGGTTCGGATGGTTGAGGTGCCCATGCCTTGGCACAGGCACTTTAAACCCATCTCCAGATTCTTGAGGATACCCGAGCCGGACACGTGCCCACCAGGTGAGGGGGCACCCGATGGAGGTGCATGTGGCTGGCAAGGTCTGGCCTCAGAGGCCGAGTGCGGCTGGTACTAGACCAGGGTAAGTAACAAACTTGCTGCAGGAGTGAGTGCTGTGGGTACTAGACAAGGGTAAGTGACACCCTTGTATAGTCCCTACATAGAGCCGGCGGGGCTGTAGGATACAGGGTCCGCCCCACCACTGTGTTGATGGACGCCCAGCAGTTGCTGGGGAAGTCCAGTATAGCGGTGGGCAGAACTCGCATAGCTGCATGTAGCGTAATCACTTAGAATTACCCACAAAGTCTGCAAGATAACACAGAATTATGTAAGAACAGTAATTCTGCATTTAGCGCCATTTTCAAAATGGACACGAGGATGCATTTTGTGCTAAGAAAATAGAGCTAAATTCTACACAACATGAACAGCCGTGCGAGCAGCCGCTCGTGCCACTAAATGTGCTCGTGCGGTAGGATCTCTTTCCCCCAAATTACTCGAGTGGGCGTAATTGTGTTGTTGCTGGTAACCCCGTGTCAAAGAGTAACATGGAATTACCGAACCTACTCTGATCACTCCTGCATAATTGAGATGTCGCCCGGGCCTAATCCTGCAGCATGAGCACGGGGGGGGGGGGGTCTGTAGGACACAGGGCACTCACCACCATGTTGTTGATGGACACCCAGCAGTTGCTGGGGAAGTCCTGCAGCATGGGCACCAGGAACTGCAGGCAGCCGTCCCAGTGGCACAGGAGAAGCATCATGGCGATCAGGTTGATGATCCGCATCACGGCGCTCGCCAGGTCATAGGTCATGTGAAAAATCTGCGGAGAAGCAAATAAGTAGAGTTAGACCCAAGTGTGTCCACAGGGAGGGCTCTGACGTCATCCACTGCAGAGCACCGCACTGCGCCTGGCACAATATGAACAAGTTATTTCCCATGCACCACTACCCAGCGCTGTGCCAAAACCCTGCACATCACGTGTCGTTATCACCCAGCATGGAGGATACTCAGTATATTGACCTCAGAAGGATGAAAGGCGGGAATGCCCATCGCAGACACCCCCACATTGAAATCTCTCCAATACCCCAGATTTGACATGAACTGCCTGAGCCCAAACATGCTGTGTGGGATTAATGGAGCTGAACCTGGCAGCTGGCAGGATAAGGGCTTTACCATTCTGGAAGTGCACAAAGCCATGGCGCAGATTGTTTTTAAGCCCTGCTGCGGAATGTAGTGCTTTGCAAAGGGGGGAGACCTTTATGGTGGGGGTGGTGGGGTTGTGTGGTCTGCAGGCCGAGCGGTGCTCCAGCACTGAGTGTCTCATCTGGAGGATGACACTATGCACAATCTGTGCCTGTAGAGCGGTTCACACCCATGCAACTGCCCTCAAAGCGCTACCTGCTGGCTAGGGAATCCAGCACTGCCCGACAACCTGGCTTTTTGTATTTTAATATCCCCTCTACGCATTGGCAGGACCAACACCTTCTCAATCTCACACCTGAATAAATATTTTGTGGCTTTAATGGGAGACTTTTTTTTTTTGCAGAGTTTTATAAAGCGCGAACTTGACCCGAATCCAATCAGGTATCAAAGCGCTTTACATAGCACCAGTTACGTTACATGAGGACACACATTCATTTTTTTGTTAGGCACGGGGAGATTAGGTGATTTGCCCAGAATCACAGGATGTTTAGCATCATTGCTGAGACTCGAACCCAGTTCCGAGGTCGAGCGCCCTAGCCGTTACGCCAACTCGTTACAAATGAATGATTAAAGTTTTTCTTAAAGAAATACATATACTGAAGGGCTGTAGCACAAATACTGAGACTGGCAAACTTGTCCGTTCTTTGTGTTTACCTCAAGCAGAAATATGACGCGTCAATGTGGCAGGCGTGACAGCGCAAAGGAGCTTGGTGAATTCTAAGAAACGAATGGGAAAGATCTGAAATAAAGTTTAACAGACAGACACACTGGAAAGAATAGGGCTGTTTTAAGAAGTGATTGAAATTAAACTCAGTAGTTTGGTCTGAGCACCAGAAGTCAGAGGCGGCGTCTCATTGGTCAGGATAATTTGGTCACAGTTCACTTTTGTAAGACTAACCAATGATGGTTCGTGCTCTAGGATGATGTCACCTGGACTGCTGATCCATAAATTTCACAAACACGATGGGCACTCAACTCGGAGCCAAACTTAAATGAACAAGCATTGGACCTTATAAGTGTTTAGCCATGCAACAGTTGATGTTGTTGCAGTAAGGATATTGTGCTGCATAACTAAATACTTAGAATGTCCCAAAAGCGAGACCTATTGGCTATGCCAATGCTTGAGTCTTCTGTAATGATAACTGTGACTTGCCTGTTAGTTCGATTTAACTTCACACTAGTATAAAAATAATTTGGGTCCAAATCACAAAAAGTATGCACACCAAATATATTTTATGAGTGCAAATTTTCACAATCCATTGTAAGCGGATTTACTTGCACTTACATTTCTGCCAATGTGTCAAATCTGTCTAGGTGTGTACATTTTCTCACAGCGGTGGGTTGTTGGGGTTCTAAGGCAGGGACGCCACTAACATGCGAGAACGTGGGTACAAACTTCTTAAGGGATCTTCTACTGCTGGATGCGTTTATAGTCCTAGTTCTGGTCAAGGGCAGGAGTACCCCACTGTCCAGGGAAGGAATCAGACTGGAATACCTCCAAAGCCACTGTGGGTGAAGCGGAAGGCATTTCTCCAAGGAGAAAAATACTGCAAAAATGCAGTATCAAGTACTGCATAAGAAGTCAAATATGTATATTTTTCAAAAAATTATGAAATGCGTGCTTCCTTTTAGGAAAGTGAAAACATTGCTGGGCCTGTTCTACCTGTTCATATGAATAAAATTTACAACCTGTGAATTTCATGTTTCATATTAAGCCTTTTTTAAATATGGACAAAAATGTAAAAGCAGTTTTATGGATCGCGGCCCTTAACATTTTCGTGGGATCAGGCATCCGCAGGAGAGTGGGTGTGCGTGAGCGGACAGGAGAGCAGAGGGAGTGAGACAGGCAGATTCAGAGCTTTTCCATTAATGTTGCAACCTTTGCTTTTTCCCAGGATTATTTTGTTTCAAACGGTAATCACGCATAACTGTTATGGCTGAAGCAACACTCAAAAGTGCGTTTAAATTGTTGATAAGTATAGTGACGACTTTATAGTGCCATTTAATTTTTTTTTTAAATACTATGAGGTTTGAAAGATCACTCACTGGCAGTAAACTCGGCGGTGACTTATAGAGACCTTTTTTGACTTGGAGGAAGCTTAATAACTTTATCCTGCCTCAGGTGTTCGCAAGTTATGTATCCTGGGGAGAAGACGTCATGATAACTTTCCCCGCCGAGATAATCTATATTTCACCCTCTGTGTCCAGGCCGCGCCCATGACTGGAAAGCAGTTTATGAACGCGTGCGAGCAAAGAGGGGTGCACCTGAACCCTCAGGGCACCCGTATTTCAAGAATAGTTTCGACACCACTTTCAGGGTTGGTTATGGAGGCGGCTAGGCTCCACTCCTTATAAATTAAGCAATGCTCATTTACAGCACGCTGCGCTGCGGCGGGTGCTGTGCACATGAAGTCATTTGAGGTATTCTGTTCCAGCATGCATGCTGCAGAACAGACCGTAGCCAGGTAGGTAATAATTCAGTCACAGAGGGGTTCTATGGGGGGACGATGTCAGGTTGGTTTAATGATAACTCTATGCTGTATGAATCTCTGAGTACAATTGTGACCCATAAACTGGGGACCCTCCCTTTTTAGCAGTCCATTTTCCTACCAGTACAACACAAGCAATGCTCGCGGGAAGCCTCGCGCTAGCTCCTGGGGTCGAGCAGTGGCTGCGCGCGCCATGGCGGATTCCTCAGCACTGCCGCCGGGCCCTTCAGCCTGTCTGGGAAAGCGAAAGCACGCTGCCATGCACACGTAGGGACAAAAAAATGCACGTGCGTGTGCACAAAAAGGGTGTCGGGCATTTTTTTGGCCCTACGTGTGCATGTTTAGCTTTGTGGATGGCGAGAGCAGCCATCTTTGTCCATGTGGCCGTGCGCGCATTCAGCTTTGGCTGAATCGATTCCAAAGGGTCCTCTCCATGGTGAGGCAGCGCATGCGCTGCTTTCGCCAGGCAAGACCTAAAAACTAAGCCTGGGTGAAATTTAATTATGCCAGTGTAATTTTGGGAATGTGGTGGTGTGCGTGAAATTCCCCATCGCCCTACAACACGTTAATACACTACAGTTCCCCGCAAAATTATAACACTACAGTTCCCCGCAAAATTATAACACAGGAACAATGTCGTCAACCAGATTGCAAGCAACTGTTTTGCTATAATTGTATTTTTCACACGATTTTTTGCAAAAAATGCCTCATCATGTCAAACTGGATGCGAGGACGCATTTCACACTATAATGTAGCGCAAAATGACAGCTTCTCAATTTCACAAGACTTCACGTAATTATGAAAAGCAAATTTCACACCCCCCGGCTAAAAACCAAATTAAACAGACATGACTTCCCAGAGTATGCAATTGAAGGATTTTGGCACTGGGTGCAACTCACCTGACAGGACTTTAACAGTCTGGTAATTGTACTGCATGTGTGTGTGCAATACATTTATTTCTGTATGTAAGAGAGCTCTGAAGTTATCATAAGATGACAACCAATGCCCCATAAAAACTTCAATAAAGAGCTAAGTAAACAGCGCGCTGCTGCTGGAAGTCACATTCTGAGAGCTTGGGGGATCATGCTGTTGCTCCAGGTGGACGTAGACACACAGAACAAGAGAGAGAGGGGCTGCAATGAAGGGGAGAGAAAGTGAGAGAGAGGGGGTCAACGAGAGAGAGAGAAGACTGAATGAGAGAGAGAGTCAAAGAGGGAGAGAGAGACAGAGTGAGAGAGAGAGGAAGTGGGAGTCAGAGAGAGGGAGGGATTTGCTTAGACAGAGCAGCATTTCAGCCATCCCAGAATTCCAGCCCAGCTGAATCCTGTTTACTTTCCTGAGAAGAATGATGGCCTCCTCTGCACAACACCGGCTCCCAGATGAAACATACACACAGGTAACTGGGGAGTCAGATGACGCTAGGGTATTCGGGCACCTTAGCACCCACTAGTTTCAGAAGCACTAGGTAGGAGTATAGATATTATTAAACATGTCTGCTTATAACCGATGTAACAGCACAATGGTTGCATTGTTTATCTTCTTTACGCTTCTAGTAATGCGGATTACTCTGCTCTGTTTCCTTCTGATAATCATTGCAGCACGTGTATTTTAAACAAGAGTCACCATGCTTCAATGAATGATTGAAATGCAAGTATTATCTGTGTCTCCCTTTGGGCATGCATGAGTTACGGACAAAAGGGACTGATCTATTCCATGACTTCATTGGGGAGTCAGAGTTGTCATGTGGGTCATTTGTAAAATATAAAAATAAGTGCCAGGGCTCTCGTCAGGAGGCAGCTTGCACCATCCTATTTCTATAGTCAGCACCGCCTAAATAGAACCAACGACTAACAATGAAAGTGGGAAGCGGATGTGGTGCAATGGCCCGAGCTACTGACTTCGGTGCTGGGGCACCAGATTTGAGTCTCTATGTCGGCTCAACATCCTGTGATTCTTTGCAACTCACTTAATTTCCCTGTAAACTGATGTGTCCAAGCGCCGGTGTTGATGATTAAGTGCCGGTGCTGAGCACTGGAATGCACAGGCTCAAATTAAGCACAGGCTCCGGTACCTTGTAACGTGACTTCAGCCAAGCCAGATGATCTGAAGGAGAGTCAGTCACCCTGTCTAGGTGGAACAGCTCACAGTTTCCACTCTTCACTGATTCTCTGTGGGGTGTCTCTAGCTTGCACCACATTGTAGACTTTCCCTTCTGCTCCTTTGAGGTCTGCCTGGGACAGAAGTCTTCCTCCGTTCAGTGAATGGTGTTGACAAGTCCTTCCTTCCTCTGGAGAGTTCTTCTCTAGGGACCAGTTCTCCGTGATGGTACGCTGTGGAAATAAACAGCCAGATCTTCAGTACGATGGATAAACTGAAGACTCGTCCTCTGCAGGGAACACGGGGATCCTCGGAGTAACCTGTGTCCTCACAGCAGCCTCACTGTATTCACCTGCATGGAATAGAAGAGATAAGCCTATCACAGCATGGCAACCAGACCATGCCCACTAGGTTTTGCCGGAGGAAGGAGGCTTACCTTGGACTCCATTTACTGGATCTGACTGGGTTGAATGTTACAAGTCGAGTAACAACCCAGAGGTGTCCACCAGTGGCAGTGCAGAGGTCACAAGCTCCAGAATAGACAGGCGAGGAAGCCCTAGTGACCGCCTGAGAGTGCCCCCTAGGACAGGACCGCTGGCACACGTGATGCTGCCCTGGAATTTAGTGCATATTTATGTAGCAGGGGCTCTGATTGGTCCATTAACAATCTGAATGTCCCACAATTTACATCTCCAAAAGGACCCTAAAAGTTGGACATCCTCACTGAACTCTAGAGTACCACATGGAGGATGAGGTAAGAGACAAAGTGTTTACTTCCACAGAGACGCGAGACTTTCTCAAACACTGCCAAGTTTCAACAAGTGAGAGGCCCAGACGCCGGAAGTACAGAAGTTTGGTAAAACTTCACTCACAATCAGCTTCAGAAGACATGCCCTGGGAGAGAGGTCTCCAGGGTGAACATTGCTGGGGGTGCACTTAAAAGGTGTGTCCTGTGTTTATTGTTGATTAATGATCACCCCTGTCCTCTGGGGGGGGACCCTTTCCTCATCCCCACTAACGCTTCCTATGATGTTTGTCCTCATCACAAAGTTTCCGTAGCCATCACATTTGGCGTCCTGCTCCTGTCACCAGCTCCCATCTTCCAAATTCTTTTCTACACAACTTCAAAGGAGTCCTCAGAAGCTCTTGGTCCCTCAGTCCGTCTTTCACCATTGCCCGGTCCAAGGATGATACGTTAGTCAGACCATGCAGTTTCATCTGCTCCATCTAATTGGCTTATTGTTAATGATATCGGCCGTCTAGTACCACTTCTCCTCCTCCTCCTCCTCCTCCTCCATGGCAACTTTAGCCCTCCTCTGGCCGCATCCCTCAATGCAAGCCATAAAACATGCTGTTCTCACTTCACGTGTCCTGCACAATCACTGGACCCCTCCCGCCAGGATATCTTCCCAGATGGCTACAAAATCCTCTTTAAAAACTGAGAATTTTTTCGGAGGGGCGGCTCTAATCCATTAATCTCACACCATGTGTGAAGGCCTAGAGAACCCAGATTATTAAACCTTCTAATATCTGCTTGTGAAGAGCATTACCAGTCCATCGTCTTCCTCATCCTTCACCATCATCTGCCAGCTAGTACCAAAGTTATCCGTTACCTTTGATTGGTTCTCTTAGATCACATTCAGATGCTGACCTCAACCTGCTGCTTGACTTGGGATAACCTCGATATATGAAGGCACAGGATTTCCAAATAACTACGCTCAAGGAATCAAGAATGTAAATATGGATTTTAACAAACCGACCAATAATCAGAGGGATAACGGAGGCCACGGCCTCGGGCTTACTCTTTTTACAAGTTATCAACCCCCTCCCTGGCCGGATCATGCTTCGATCGGATCGCTGTACAGGATGATTCTTATCGAAGAAGGAAACTAAATTGTCTCACGCTCCAAACTCCTGTGAAAAAAGCTTCAGGACTTTCCAGGCTGATGGAATCCTTCGTCCAAGATGATCCCGCCTTCCTCTGTTGACCTGTCAATCATCCTTGATCATCTGCACCAACTCACCGCTCGTGGCCAAGACCCAGTAACCCAACTCGAGAAAGAGATTTAGGTCAACTTGGGTACAACCTAATAAAAAGATTTCTCAAGAGCTCAGACATCTGTAAACATGGCATCCAATTGCGTCACACCTCCCTATGTATAGGACTGAGGGTCACATACATGTCCCTGGCTACAAGTCAGCCATTGTCAGAGCAAATCACAACCAAGTCCAACCTCCAAAAATCAGAGTCTGTAATCCTGTTAGAGAACCCCTTAAACTGTCAAGAAATGAATACAGGTCATAGCATTTTTAGGTGGCTTCCTGGATCTTTTTATATAAAGAGGGGGTTACTTTATTCCTTATAATACATGGGAACAGATAGGAGAGATGAGAGGGAAGACACAGGATCTGTCGGACAGCATCAAAGACAACAGGTGTTGATGTGAGAGTGAAAGAAGTGAGAAAGAGGGAATGATGTGACGAGAGAAGATTAGGAATCAGTAGCAATGAGAGTATTGAAATCCCAGGAATCAAGGTCACAGGCGGAAACAGAGAGAGAATGGAGTAGACCCTTGTGAATCCCAACAGGGGCATTCGAAATCCTACAGTGGAGAATCTATCTAACAGCTTAACCAAAAACACCACAAGAATGTGATGCTGGTCTCAAACCCGAACTATCATGCCGTCTACAGAGAGGAGGACTTTTTGAAAAATATTTTTAGCTAAACTGCAATACATCTTTCAATGTATAACAAAACACCTACATATATTATATTTAAATATAGAACATTAAGCAAGGTAACAGTGTTCAACTAATTAATGGGGTAATTTAGAGTTTGGCAGAGCAGCCCCACATTCTACGTAGTGTCGGAGGAAGAGTTGACGGTGGCGCCCCAGCTAGCTCCACTAGAGGAAACCTCTCACCTGACTTCCTGTCTCCCACAGGAAGGCCAGGGTGGATGCACCAGCCTATTCAAGACTAGGCCTGGGCAGAACACACGGAACTTTACTCCACGAAATCACGCAGAGTTACATAAAGATTCTGCGGAGTTCCGCCAATGGGCGGTAAAAGAATGTTGCGCTGCTCGCAAGCTGATTTTAGTGCCCGTAGATTGTTCCATGCTGAAAAATCAGAACGAACGGCACTACACTATTTTCGAGTTGTTTGGTCACCGCTGTAGGAGAAAATCTACTCTTGCAGAAGCCCTCTGATCGCGACTGTCCACGTTCATAAAATTTCACTTGAAGTCCTCCTAGCAACCGGTACGCCAAATCTCGCTCGCATTCTGAAACCTCACATTGTTCTTGTTCTGAGCGCATTGCTTGAGCGGGGAAAAAAAAGTCTGCCATCTGGTGAATGGTGGAATTTGGCGGGAACTCTGCCAGAATTTTCTATTTCCGCCCCGGGAATTAAAATTCCACTTGGGTCTCTTAAAGATATGGCAACTTTGACTGGTGTTGTCTTCCTGGAACCACAGTGAAATGCAATAGGTGTTTCTGGCAAGGAAAGCGCAGAATCCCCCCACATGTAGGGAGAAAATTCCCTTTCAGGAAACAAGCTCTCACTTTGGTTGTTTGGTTTAAGACAGGGTTGTTCTCTAGGTACTTGCTTGTGAACCCCAGAAGTATGCGGTCCAACGGCCGCACCCGATTGCTATTACACTGCACTTTTATTTGATGTCCTACCACAATATCCAGGTCTTTAAAGTTGTCCTGCAAGAATACGGCTCCAGCGTCAGTGTTTTTTTAGTCAAGCCTAGATTTACCGCCCTTAACTAGTTCTTCTTACAAGGACCAACTCTATATAGTCAAGCTGTGGAGGTAAATGGTCAATGTACGCATACCTATCTATCTATGTGTACCTTCATGATACACTGGAAGGGGATACTCTGGACTTGGGATTTTTCAGGAACTATATTTTGTTCCTCCGCGTAGTTGTAGCACCTGTTTATGTAGGTGCCAACGTAAAGATTCTTGTTTTATCAACTCAGACCGATGAAAGGAGGAGCGAGGCCACTAACACTGGACCCTGAACCCCACACCTGCTCCTCGTGTCTCAGCAGCTGATGCTTGTCCAGGCCCCTGAGCTTTAACTCTAAAACCCTACTTGTCTCTAGAAGGGGTGTTCTAGAGAATTCCTAAAAGTAATATTGTGAGAAGTGAACCGTGCGAGAGCGTTCAAATGTGGTGTTGGCAATATACAGGCTCTGAAGTACCTACTCACACCAGTACTGCCTCATCCACCCGCCCTTGAGGTGACTACTTACCCTACTACCACACTGACCACCGTACACCTGCTCTTCATGTACCCACTTACCTACCCCTTACTCACACAAGCACTGCACTGTCCTCCGTGCACCTGCCCCAGACATAGGTACTCACACTGGTACCGCACTGTTTGACGTAAACCTGCCCAGACGCAGGTCCCCACACTAGCACCTGATCCCGATGCAGGTACTCGCCCTAGTACCCCGCTGTCCACAGTGCACCTGTCCCTGATGCAGGCACTCACACTACTATCGTGCTGTCCATCGTGCACCATCCCTGGATGCAGATACTCGCACTAATAACTCACTGTGCACCTGCCTCGGGATCAGATACTCACACTACTACCACGCACATGCACCAGATGCAGGTACTCGCACTAATACCATGCCGTGCAGCTGCCCCGGATGCAGGTACTCACACTACTACCACACTGTGCACCTGCTCCGGATGCAGGCACTCGCACTAATTCCGCTCTTTCCACCTGCCCTGGACGCAGGTACTCACACTAGTACCACTCTGTCCACTGTGCACCTGCCCTAGACGCAGGAACTTGCACTAGTACAATGCACATGCCCCGGAGGCAGATACTCGCACTAGTACCACACTGTCCACCATGCACCCGCCCTGGACGCAGGTACTAGTACCACCCTGTCCACTGTGCACCTGCCCTGGACGCAGGTACTTGCACTGGTACCACACTGTCCACCATGCACCCGCCCTGGACGCAGGTACTAGTACCACCCGGTCCACGGTGCACTTGCCCTAGACGCAGGTACTTGCACTAGTACAATGCACATGCCCCGGAGGCAGATACTCGCACTAGTACCACACTGTCCAACATGCACCCGCCCTGGACGCAGGTACTAGTACCACCCTGTCCACGGTGCACCCGCCCTGGACGCAGGTACTAGTACCACACTGTCCACCATGCACCCATCCTGGACGCAGGTACTAGTACCACCCTGTCCACGGTGCACCAGCCCTGGACGCAGGTACTAGTACCACCCTGTCCACTGTGCACCTACCCTGGACGCAGGTACTTGCACTGGTACCACACTGTCCACCATGCACCCGCCCTGGACGCAGGTACTAGTACCACCCTGTGCACCCGCCCTGGACGCAGGGACTTGCACTGGTACCACACTGTCCACCATGCACCCGCCCTGGATGCAGGTACTAGTACCACCCTGTGCACCTGCCCTGGACGCAGGTACTAGTACCACCCTGTCCACTGTGCACCTACCCTGGACGCAGGTACTTGCACTGGTACCACACTGTCCACCATGCACCCGCCCTGGACGCAGGTACTAGTACCACCCTGTGCACCCGCCCTGGACGCAGGGACTTGCACTGGTACCACACTGTCCACCATGCACCCGCCCTGGACGCAGGTACTAGTACCACCCTGTGCCCCCGCCCTGGACGCAGGGACTTGCATTGGTACCACGCTTTGCACCGTGCACTTCCCGGTATACACCTATTTATATTTTGAAATTCGTGTTTATGAAAGCGACCTGGAGGTGCTCCTAATGAACAGGTTTCACACTGTAGCAAACACCACAAATGTGTGAGAACAACGGTGATCGATGTAACAGGTATATACAACACACTACAAAGTCTCATAAGGGGCGAATATGTGCTACACAACCTGACGTCACATAACTACAGAGGTGTCGCTATAAACAGACGTCACACTAGGTATGGGTTTCATTCGAAGACAGCGTAACCTACGGATCACTTGTGGTGTTTATGTTTGGATGAACATGTACTAACCAGAATCTCCCATAAACCTTGTGTGAAGCAGATCCCGGATCTGCTCCCCCATCGCCGGTCTCCCAGACTCTGCCTACGCTCTCTGTGTCGCCTGGTGCTGCCTCTTGCCCATCACTGTGCCAACTACTTGCCACTATTGTAATATCTGTATTTCCTCTAAGTTTGTTTTGCCCTAAATCTTTTACTTTTATTGGGTTCTTTCTGTTTCTGGTCGCATCCGTCTAAGACCTGCTCGCTCCTTTCCGCCCACTCTTACTTTCTGCCACCCAGCGCCCCACCCCCCTCCGAGGACCTACTTAATGGAGACCGCAGCAGGCACACCTCTGTGCACCATCAGTACCTGGACCGCGCCCAGCGCCAGGAACCCTGGCCCTCCGGTCACCCACAGATGCTCCACCGCAGAACTCCGAGGCCTGGACACCAGGCACCGCAACATCTGCTGCCTCACATCTCCTCGATCAAATACAGGACCGTTCACCTGCCACCACTGTCTCTTCACCTGCAACCCAGGACCCCTCGCACTCACAGAAACCCCCACCACTCCCACTTTGCCAACAGCTATTGCCCTAGAAGCACCCCGATGCCTCCTGTTCAACGCCCAGTCTCTGGGCAAACACGCCATCGAACTCTGAGACACCATCTCCACTGGCGTGATCTTCATCACAGAGACCATGACGCGATCTTCATCACAGAGACCTGGCTCAGACCCTCCTCCGCCCCTGCCGGTGCCACTGCAACACCCAACGGCTACAAGATGACACACTGGGATCGCACCAAAAAACAGAGGAGGCATCACCATCATCTACAAAGAAACAATCCGCCGCAGCTCCACTGGAGACGACACCACACCGGTTTGGAACACCCCAACTTCACACTGACGACGGAATGACCATCAGAGGCACCATCGCCTACAGACCACCAGTACCACACGCTAGCGTCAGTGACGCCACCACAGAATTCATCGACCCACTAGCCATCGAGCCAAAGCACTTCAACTTCCACCTGGACGGCCCCAAAGAGACAAACTCTGCCAACCTCCTGGAACGCATGGTCAACATCAGCCTCACCCAGAGGGTCACAGCCCCCACACACTGGGAACGATCTTCACGGCCAGCGACAGAGTCAAATACAGCCGTGCCACAGAACTCACCTGGACCGACCACTTCACCATCACAGGATCACCGTGCACCACCACCAGCCCTCCCTCCATCTGCAGCTAGAACAAGCAGGTCAGACCTTTACCACTTGGATCACCCACACCACTGACCTGGTCACTCCCAGCAAAGACCTGCAGATCCACCAAACAAGTCTGGTGGTACACACCAAAACGTAAGACAATGAAACACAGCTGCAAACAACTGGTGAGAAGATGGTGTACCAGCAGAGACACCACAGACCAAGCCACCTTCAAATCAGCCCTCAACAAATACCACCGACGACTAAAAGACACCGCATCGAAGCAAGCACCAACCACACCAAGAAATTATTCAGCAACGTCAGAGAGTTCTCGTGATCAATGGCCACCAAGAACATGATCCGTCCTTCACAGAAACACTAGCAAACCATTTCTACAACAAGATATCTATCATCTACAGAAACATTGAGCCCCAACCCACTGACCTCCACAGCCTCCTCACTCCAACAGAGGACTACCCCAAGCAGCTACTTAGAGCATGGGAACAGCTCACCATAGCCATCATGAACTCTATCCACTCAGAAGCATCCACAGAACCCTGCCCCCAGCACCTCTTCAACCTAGGAAGCAAGGATATGAGCCGCCATCTCACCACAATCCACATCACATCCATCGCCACAGCCACATTTTCCGACACATGGCAACATTCAGAAGTCAGACCTCTCCTCAAGAAACCCTCCACCAACTCCAGTGAACTCCAGGACTACCGCCACTTCTCGCTGATCCTGTTCCTTGCCAAAGTCCTTGGGTGGTGCAGCAGCTCACCGAACACCTGAGACAAACAACCTGCTCGACACCTCCCAATCCAGTTTCCGCACCAACCACAGCTCCGAGACTGCCTTGATCACTGGCATCCTCCGCACCCTCCTCAAAAGGGAAGAATCGGCGGCCCTGACCCTCTTCACAGCGTTTGACACTGTATCCCATCACACATTCATCAAGAGACAGCACAACATCGGGATTCAGGGAGACGCCCTCAGATGGGTCACATCGTTCCTCACTGGATGAACTTGGGGAATTCACCTACCTCCCTTTGCCTTGAAACCCAAGAGTACCATCTGCAACGTCCGTCAAGGTTCATCCCGCAGCCTCACCCTTTTTGACACTTCTAGCAGACATCGTCAGACCCCATCATCTCAATATCATATCCGACGACAGCCAGCTCATCTTCCCGCTCTCAGCAGACTTCGCGACCACCCAAGACCAACTTCCACAACTGCATGAAAAACGTCACAGCCTGGATGAAGCCAGACTGTTTGAAGCTCAACACGGACAAGACTGGAGCGATGATCTTTGGCAACAACGCCTCCCCTTGGAACGACACCTGGTGGCCTGCCGAGTGCGGACCCACTCCGATGCAGACAGACCACTCACACAAACTAGGCATCATCCAGGACCGCAAACTCACCATGAAATGACAGATCAACGCAGTCTCCTCTGCCTGCTTTCACACATTCTGCATGCTCCGAAGAATCTTCAAACGGCTCCCCATCGGCACGGGACAAACTGTCACTCAAGCCCTAATCACCAGCCGGCTGGACCACGGCAATGCACTGTACATTGGAACCACAGCCACACTCACAAGGAAACTCCAGACGATACAGAACTCAGCGGCCCGACTCATCCTCAACCTGTCCAAATGAACCCACCTCACCCCATACCATAGGAACCGCCAGTGGCTCCCCGTCCAAGATAGATGCCAATTCAAGATTTTGACATGCCTACAAAGCCCTCAAGACCTAAGAACACCATACATCAACTGCCGTCGAACCTCAAGCAACCATCCAGAGGCCTTCACTCCACCTCCCTTGCACAGACACTGCACTTCCGCAGAAGCCATAATGGAAGATGTTCCTTCTCCTACCTTGCTGCCAAGTCCTGCATTGGCCTTCCCCTCCCCCTCCGGACATACGGCTCGCTGGCGCAATTCAGGAAGAGACTCAAGACCTGGCTTTTCGACTGAGCCCCGTGCCTGGATACCCTCATGGGTGATTACCAGCGCTTTATAAATACTGATTGATTGATGTCACCCCGCCCAGCATCGGTCTTTGTGATGGTGCTTAGAAGTAGTTCAGTCAGTTTGTAGCACTAGACAACAGCACCCGTGCCCCGCCGCACACCCACTGCCCCCAGTCAGGCCCGCTTCTAACCAGGAACACTTCCTGGTCCCCCCATCCTTATCTAGTAATGGGGTGGTTGCTGGTACTACCTTAGCTTTTCAAATCACAAGGGTATTGGCAAGCCATGGACTGAGGGCATGCAATGGGCGTTTACCATCTGATAACCCCAAGGCACCTACTTTTTTGAGATGCAATTGTCAAAGTATAATTGACTATGTTATTGTTTCCTCGGACTTGTGGCCATATTCAAAAGACCTGATGGTCAAAGTAAGGACTGACAGTGATCATCGTCCCCTTGAAATTAGTTTTGTAAAGAGTTTAATAATGGGGTTGGAAACTAAAGAGGGAGGATACCAAGCAGCCCCAGATAATGTTATATTAAGCAACAATCGACAGTCTGTTAAATGGGCATATATCCTAGAACAAGAGGAGTTTATTTATAGCTGCCTTACCAACATATTCGATACTTATGATCCCTTTAAAAGTGAACCTGGTCGATTTCTTAAATTACACAAAGCGTTCTTTAATGAACTATTAGAACTCATGACTAAAAGACCAAAAAAAGGGACGGGTGTTGTGAACTTACAGCCTGTAGGTAAATTATGGTTCAATAAAGAATGTCGAATAGTAAAATCTGTTTTGATTGAATCGGTTAAAACCAAAAACTCACTGGCAGTTAAGGAAAGTAGGAAATTATACAATAAGGTGCTGGCCAACGCAAAGTCTTTATGGGACGAGGAATTATGGTCCTGAATGCTGATGGCAGATAAAATGAAGGACCAAAATTTATTTTGGGAAACAGTGGCCAAGGGTAACAAAAGGGAGAAGGGCTCAAGAGAGGTTTCTCTTGATGAGGCAACTTGGACTGACCATTTCACAAATTTGTATGCCGCTCAAGGGGCCGAGGGTGCAGTGCAGGAAGAGTATGCTTTGTCACTTGTAGATGCCGAACCCACACAAATAGTTTTTGACTTACAGGAAACAGAATTAGCTATTAACTCAGTCAAATACGGGAAGGCTCCATGGCTTGACAAAGTACCAGGCGACCTATTCAAGCATGAATTGGACGTCTGGGTACCATACCTTAATCATTTGTGTAATACTGTTGCGGCTGGGGAAGCAATTCCGGACACATGGAATGGAGCGGAAATTATTACTATTTTTAAAAAGGGCGATAGAAGCAATCCTGCTAACTACCGCCCTATAAGCCTTTTAGATATAACCCAAAAAATCTATGCTAGGCATATATTAAATTGCATTAATACATGGTTGGAAGATGAATCAATTTTAACAAAATACCAAGCCGGGTTCAGAGCTAAAACAGGAAGCATTGACCAAGTCCTAAGGTTTTGTTGTTTGTATTGGAAATATGTCACCCTTCGCAAAGGCCACCTGTATGTGGCATTTGTTGATTTACGGGCGGCATTTGACCTTATCCCCCGAGAACTTTTGTGGGAATCATTGAAAACTCAAGGACTTCCAGTAGATTTATTAAAATTGGTCATGGGGCTACATATGGACAACTATGCCAAGGTTAGGTGGGGTCCAACTGGGGAACTTACAAAAGCTATTCCGATTAAGAGGGGAGTACGCCAGGGGTGTGTACTGGCCCCGACTTTATTCTCCCTGTTTGTTAACGACATTCCGTCTTACATGGAGAGCAGTGATAATGATTCACCAAGACTGGGGGGCGAACGGGTCTCGTCCCTCCTTTTTGCGGACGATACCATCCTTATTTCTCAAACACCACGGGGCCTCCAAAACCTACTGGAAAGGTTTCAGTCCTATTGTATCTCGAAAGGTTTAGAAATTAATATTAAAAAACGAAATACATGGCCCTGAGCCCGCATAAACATTTTAGGAAAAATGTAATGTTAAATGGACAGAAGCTTGATTATGTGCAGAATTTTATTTACTTAGGTGTATCTATAGATTCATCCTTAGCATGGAGATCACAGCTAGAAAGGACTAAGATAGCCTTTAAACAAAACTGCCTCCCAATCCTTAAAAGACATAACAAATGCTTGAACAAGGCAGTAACCCCTGCCCTAGAGATCTTCAAGTACAAGGTACAATTAGCGGTACAATATGGGGCAGAATGATGGGGACCCGCATGTAGAAGTACATTTGAAAGCCTTGAGAACAAGTTCCTTAGGGGGTTGCTAAAACTATCTACTAATACCCCATTGACACCCCTCCTTCTGGATCTAAACATGAAACGAACAGATCAACACGCAATATTAAGACCATTATTGCTGTGGGTCAGACTGTGGACGACTCCAGAATTACTTGACTATAAGAAAGGCCTGAAAGAAGTTATGGATCTCGATAGTTGCAATAAAGTTTATTGGTTCAAGCACGTTAGAACTTGGCTGGGCATGATTGGATTAGCCCATTTTTGGAATGATCCTGAGGCTATGAACTCGTGCTCTAGGAAAATTGTTAAATTATCATTTTGGTCACACGTGAGCTACGAGTCAGTGTACATAAAAACCCATGGTCCATTGACTGATCATTTTTTATTGTTTAAAGATGTAGCACTTTTTGAACCTTTTTTAGATGAGATCCATCCGCCGTTATCAAAAACTCTGTACCTAAAATTTAGATATGGTACACTTAGAACCAAGGCGCTTGAAAAAAGCTGGGCGAAGTTAAGTAGTGATCTTTGTACTTCATGCACTCATGATGCAAAGGAAGATGATTTACATATACTTCTCTTTTACTCCAGCTATGCAACACCAAGGAAAAAGTGGATAGTGCCGCTTTGTCTTAAAATTGGTTCGAGATCCTATAAGGAGGCTGGCAGAATTCTAAAGACTGACACCAGCCAGGTGATAGTTTTTGGAGTCAGTAGATTTCTTCTTGCTGTTAACTTCATTAGAATAAAGTTGGGCCTACATTTTTAATATAAATGCACAACTATTGTTTATCAAATATTTCAAAATGATTAGGATGATCATGTACTCAAATCGCATGTCTAATTATCCAACCTGGAGGATTACTCCAAAGTTTTAAACTTTATTTTTTTTTAATTTGGTATAACCTTTTAAAATTATGTCCTAGTGGTTAGTGATTTAATTATTCTTTTTAATAGTTCTTAAATTGTATTTATTATTAATTGTATTATTAATTGTTGTATAATTTTCGCCCAGGTAAATTGTGCTTGTTAAAGAATCATGTAATTAGATATTGTGTACTCGGACGCAATGAATACACATAGAAATAGGTTAGCTTAATTGATCCTGTCATCTCTTTTTAGTGTTAGGAAATGTCAAATTGTAAGGGAAATGAATGTTTTTATTGTATCTTTTATGATGCCAATGCGTCAAAATAAAGATTTAAATGAATGAAATGAAATGATCCCCCCCCCCCCATACATGGCGCGAGGCATGCTGGTGGCCACTCGTCGACGCCCCCACCCAGGGGGGAAGAGCGAGGGCGGAGAGAGGCGGGGCATGGCTTCAATTAAATACAGTAACCTAATCCGAGGGATTAATTAAATCAAGTGGTGGCCTGAGCTCGGATCAGAAAGTAAGGAATAGGGGGTGCGGGAGGGGCAGAGAAAGGGTATGGGGGCAGCCATTGGGGAGGAGGGCACGGCTAATGGCAGAAGTGCAGAGTATGTAGGATGCTTCTCTGCAGTACCATGAGTATCCCACCCGGGGAGCGCGCGAACAGGGCTGTGTCGAAGTAACCCCCACCCAGACCCCACACTCCTCCTAGTGAAGCAGTGGTTTAAGAAAACATCCCTCCCAAGGGCTACACTCAAGCTGTGGCTGCAGGAACACACTCTGAGCTGTGGCTGCAGGAACACACTCTGAGCTGTGGCTGCAGGAACACACTCTGAGCTGTGGCTGCAGGAACACACTCTGAGCTGTGGCTGCAGGAACACACGCTGAGCTGTGGCTGCAGGAACACACTCTGAGCTGTGGCTGCAGGAACACACTCTGAGCTGTGGCTGCAGGAACACACTGTGAGCTGTGGCTGCAGGAACACACTCTGAGCTGTGGCTGCAGGAACACACTCTGAGCTGTGGCTGCAGGAACACACTCTGAGCTGTGGCTGCAGGAACACACGCTGAGCTGTGGCTGCAGGAACACACTCTGAGCTGTGGCTGCAGGAACACACTCTGAGCTGTGGCTGCAGGAACACACTGTGAGCTGTGGCTGCAGGAACACACTCTGAGCTGTGGCTGCAGGAACACACTCTGAGCTGTGGCTGCAGGAACACACTCTGAGCTGTGGCTGCAGGAACACACCCCGAGCTGTGGCTGCAGGAACACACCCCGAGCTGTGGCTGCAGGAACACACTCTGAGCTGTGGCTGCAGGAACACACCCCGAGCTGTGGCTGCAGGAACACACTCTGAGCTGTGGCTGCAGGAACACACTCTGAGCTGTGGCTGCAGGAACACACTCTGAGCTGTGGCTGCAGGAACACACTCTGAGCTGTGGCTGCAGGAACACACGCTGAGCTGTGGCTGCAGGAA
This sequence comes from Triturus cristatus, assembly GCF_964204655.1. Classification (NCBI taxonomy): domain Eukaryota; kingdom Metazoa; phylum Chordata; class Amphibia; order Caudata; family Salamandridae; genus Triturus; species Triturus cristatus. The sequence goes on from NC_140595.1 coordinate 12,866,838, forward strand.
CACACTCTGAGCTGTGGCTGCAGGAACACACTCTGAGCTGTGGCTGCAGGAACACACTGTGAGCTGTGGCTGCAGGAACACACTCTGAGCTGTGGCTGCAGGAACACACTCTGAGCTGTGGCTGCAGGAACACACTCTGAGCTGTGGCTGCAGGAACACACTCTGAGCTGTGGCTGCAGGAACACACGCTGAGCTGTGGCTGCAGGAACACACTCTGAGCTGTGGCTGCAGGAACACACTCTGAGCTGTGGCTGCAGGAACACACTGTGAGCTGTGGCTGCAGGAACACACTCTGAGCTGTGGCTGCAGGAACACACTCTGAGCTGTGTCTGCAGGAACACACCCCGAGCTGTGGCTGCAGGAACACACCCCGAGCTGTGGCTGCAGGAACACACTCTGAGCTGTGGCTGCAGGAACACACCCCGAGCTGTGGCTGCAGGAACACACTCTGAGCTGTGGCTGCAGGAACTCACTCCGAGCTGTGGCTGCAGGAACACACTCTGAGCTGTGGCTGCAGGAACACACTCTGAGCTGTGGCTGCAGGAACACACTGTGAGCTGTGGCTGCAGGAACACACTCTGAGCTGTGGCTGCAGGAACACACTCTGAGCTGTGGCTGCAGGAACACACCCCGAGCTGTGGCTGCAGGAACACACCCCGAGCTGTGGCTGCAGGAACACACTCTGAGCTGTGGCTGCAGGAACACACCCCGAGCTGTGGCTGCAGGAACACACTCTGAGCTGTGGCTGCAGGAACTCACTCCGAGCTGTGGCTGCAGGAACACACTCTGAGCTGTGGCTGCAGGAACACACTCTGAGCTGTGGCTGCAGGAACACACTCTGAGCTGTGGCTGCAGGAACACACTCTGAGCTGTGGCTGCAGGAACACACTCTGAGCAGTGGCTGCAGGAACACACCCCGAGCTGTGGCTGCAGGAACACACCCCGAGCTGTGGCTGCAGGAACACACTCTGAGCTGTGGCTGCAGGAACACACCCCGAGCTGTGGCTGCAGGAACACACTCTGAGCTGTGGCTGCAGGAACTCACTCCGAGCTGTGGCTGCAGGAACACACTCTGAGCTGTGGCTGCAGGAACACACCCCGAGCTGTGGCTGCAGGAACACATCCCGAGCTGTGGCTGCAGGAACATAACAGACAGGCGAGAGCGACCCTGGCAGAGGTGGGGTGCACCTCTCAAAGGACGGGGGGCAGAGGGTATCTGAAACGTGAGGTGCTTATTGGCGTCTGGAAGATTCAACATTAACACGAGAGACAGACGGCCAGGGCCAGGAGCTCTGGTCCCTTCTGGGCCAGTCCATGAAGGGGTTACTGCACCCCCCAATGTGTGGAATATTAAAAAGCAAATTGGGCAGATCTGTACGCATCCCACGCCCTTTCTGTCCCTTTTCCTACCCACCAATTCCAAGCTGCATTATTTGCTATGAACACACGCTGTGCACCCTCCACTGATGTGGATTCGTTGCTGGCAATAAACAAAGGGAGGGACCAGCAGCAATGTATCAGGTCCAGAACCCAAGCCCCTTAGATGCAACAGTTAAATGTAGAAGTATGCTGTTCCTCCAGGGAGAGGAAATGCTGTAGTTCGAGAGAGGGGCGGATCATGGCTAAGGATGAAACACTCCAGAAGTGGAACCTACAAATGGTTGAAGAACTTTAGAAATGAACTGTGGAAATGTTTGAGATACTTTGGAAGTAGAGTCTAGAAATAGACAAATGACTCCAGATGCAGTCTCTCAGTCTGGCTCCAAGTTTCTTTGAGTTACTTTGCATGGCTTGTTCAATCTCTGGGTCAGAGTTAGGAGTTCTGTGAAGCTCCCGGTGGACCCTGGATAAAGATGAAACATTCCAGAGGTGGCACCTGGATAAGGATGAAACACTCCAGAAGTGGACCCTGGATAAGGATGAAACATTCCAGAAGTGGACCCTGGATAAGGATGAAACACTCCAGAAGTGGACCCTGGATAAGGATGTAACTCTAGAAGTGGACCTTGGATAAGGAGGAAACACTCCAGAGGTGGACCCTGGATAAGGATGAAACTCCAGAAGTGGACCCTGGATAAGGATGAAACTGGAGAAGGATGAAACATTCCAGAAGTGGACCCTGGATAAGGGTGAACCACTCCGGAAGTAGACCCTGGGTAAGGATGAAACACTCCAGAGGTGGACCCTGGATAAGGATGAAACATTCCAGAAGTGGACCCTGGATTAGGATGAAACATTCCAGAAGTGGACCCTGGATAAGGATGAAACACTCCAGAGGTGGACCCTGGATAAGGATGAAACCCTCCAGAGGTGGCCCCTGGATAAGGATGAAACATTCCAGAAGTGGACCCTAGATAAGGATGGAACATTCCATAAGTGAACCCTGGTTAAGGATGAAACACTCCAGAAGTGGACCCTGGTTAACGATGAAACATTCCAGAAGTGGACCCTGGACAAGGATGAAACATTCCAGAAGTGGACCCTGGATTAGGATGAAACATTCCAGAAGTGGACCCTGATCAAGGATGAAACATTCCAGAAGTGGACCCTAGATTAGGATGAAACATTCCAGAAGTGGACCCTGGATAAGGATGAAATGGACCCTACAAATGGATGAAGTACTCTAGGAACGTTTGAGACACTCCGGAAGTGAAGTCTAAAAATAGAAAAACACTCCAAACGTAGTCTCTCGGTGTGGCTCCAAGCGTCTTTGAGCTCTGTGCATGGCTTGTTGAATGTCTGGTTCAGAGTTAGGAGTTCTGACAAGTCCTGTGAAGCTCGCAGTGAGATTAAAAGCTCTTGAACCAGTCACAGGCTTTGCGTGTCTACAAGCGATCGATTGGACTTCAGGGGCAGTCGGTGTGAGAAAGTGAAATGTCACACCTTGCTCTTGGGTGGTGTGGGTTTCATGTTCACGCTGCTCAGCCTGGGGATGAAATGTCACACCAAGCGTAGAGGGTGTAACTGGACTGAGCAACCAGGTGGAAGGAGCAGAAACACGGGGCGGCCCGACATCTGTGAGGCACCCTCACTTAAACTAATAGAACCAGTGGCGGCCATCTTGTTCCTACTGATAGCAGCCTGGCACTTGTGGCAGAGAGACGTTTCCTGTTTACGCAGTGGTGACTAGGACCGTGCAAACTTTCCATTACACCAGAGTGATCTCACATAAATGGGGTAATTTAGTGTTACATTTGCTATGTAAAACTCCCAAACTTGCGCTATTACACCACATCACTACGCACCATTCATGGCAAAAATGTTGTATGAGCGCATGGGAACAATGCGGAGGACGCCAGTGGCTCCGCTTCCAGCGCTTGCATTTTGTGCGCTACTGTTAGAGTACAGCGCGTCCTCCCGTCCAAGCGGAAGCAAGGACGCGTTGTGTACTAAAATTCAGTGCTGAAGGCTGGTTTTGCTTTACTGTAATTGACTGTAATTTTAGACATTTTTCCCAAATTTCATGCATTTATGTAAAAGCAAATTTCACCCTGACCCATGGTGACCACAGAAACTGTTTTGCAACCATAACTAGACGAGTGCCCACAGTGCACCAATGTCCAAGGCGACAGGATCAGCCGATTGCTCTGCGCTCTCTCATAGCTTGACCAGTTTCACTGTCCTGGCAGGTAAAGCATCAGATGTCAGGGCTCCACGCGTGTGTTCTCTACAGAGCAGCTTCCGTCAGCTTTGTCGGGTGCAATGATGAAGCATGACACTCCTCGGGATGTGTGAGGGACCTTGCTCCTTATTGGAGCTATCCCTGGATGAGTACTAACTACCCTGCCCTTCCAAGCACCTATCAACAACTGACGTGATCTGACAGCTTGTCAACCCCCCTCCATGCCCCCCCACTCCCTTCAACCCCCCCAGGAACAGCATACTCTTTGTCTTAAGTTACTGGGGGAGTGCAATGTCACATCGAGGGATCTCTCTTAAAAGATGACATCGGACCCTCAACAGCTATGTTCGGTCAGAGCCTGTGATCTCACTGGCGCACTAATGACAGCCTCACCATCGGGTCTGTCCTCCGCCCGGAGGCGATGTCTCTTGCGACAAAGACAGTTTGGGATCTGGGACAAGCCCGACCACAATAGAAGCGCCGGCCTCTGGTGCTCTGCATACAGGGCCTCAGGGCCAGACTGAGAACTCAAAGCAGCCCTCAGCCCGGGGAAATGCCCGATGCCCGGTACGGCCAGTCCGGCTCTGCAGGGCATGTGCTCCTCCCTGCCACATCTTTCTAATAGCCCTGGTTATTGTGGTTTCTTATGGGTAAAGGAACTCGTTTGCAGCACACAACATCAGATGTATTTTTGCATCAACCCCTCTTCCCCTCTTCGAGTCCACCTCGAGCTAGCGGCTCAAACGTCAACTCACACTGAGATCCACTGCATTCAAACTCAAGCACGTTTGTTTTGTCCAGAATGTGTGGTCTCTACAGTGGACACAGAGATGCTCCAGAAGTGGACACAACCGTCCAGTTCGGATTTCCAGACCCGAAGACACGGCGTCACGAACGGGACGCGAGGCTTCGAAAAGGACTTTAAGTAATGGACATGATGAGGTCTACGGAAGAAACTCGGCCTGCTCTTGATGTGGCCTCAAGGGCTGCACAACTCTCTACTCGCAATAACACTGCACGAAATGTAAATTACACTTATGTAATTGGCGGAATTTCTTTTTATGCTCGTTATGCGACATTCCCGAAATTACATCACTTCGCGTAATTATGCACTGTTTGTGGGGGAAAAAAGAAAGATCACAGTGAACGGTATTATTTGTGGTAAATCATCTTAGAAATGTACTACAAATGCAAAGGAACAACAGAACAAGACTGGCTGCTGTTCGCGGAGCTCTTCTTCGAATGCATCCTCGCACCAAAGATTGACATGAGGACGCATTTCACACTAACACATAGACCGAGGTTTGAATGTTGTGTAATTTCACAACACCCCAACGTTCGCTCCACTGTCTCTCGCTACAACCTTGCCACAAGGGTTTGTACGCTTGTATTAAATACAACTCTTAGTAAGACGTTTGTCAAGCTTCTTTACAAATTCATTGAACATATATTTCACACAAAAGAGATCAATCAGTGTCGTCGTAATTTTCTTGTTTCTTTAATCCAAATATTGGATTAAAGGAACAAGAAAATTACGACGACACCGTGCGTGTGCATAGGCTTGCTACAATCATGTTTTGACCCTAGGATCTGCTATTGAAGACTTAGGGTGTTCTCCCTCACCTTTTTGCATCACCTTACACGCAGAATTAGAATCTATGCACACTTTATAGGCGCCATTTTCTCCCATATAAAGACACCCCCCTTTTCTTTGTTTCTTGCCACAGGTGTCTCCGATCGTGGCCAATCCGAGCGAGCGGGAGGCATGGAGACAGCGGCTCCTTAGCCCTTACCTCTTCCCACTGGTGGATGTAGCGGATCAGGCGTGAGAGCCTCAGAAGCCGCAGCAGGCTGAGGATCTTGGTGAAGCGCACGATCCGCAGCGCGCGAGCCGTCTTGTAGACCTCCGAGTCGATGCCCTTCTCCACGATGAGGAAGATGTAGTCCACTGGGATGGAGGACACAAAGTCCACCACGAACCAGGTGCGCAGGTACTTCTTCTTGATCTTCTCTGGGTCCAGGATGATCTCCGTATTGTCCTCGAACACGATCCCGGTGCGGAAGTTGAGCACGAGGTCCATGAGGAAGAAGGTGTCCGAGACCACATTGAAGATGATCCACGGCGTGGTGGTCTCCTCCTTGAAGAAGGTGATGCCCACCGGAATGATGATGAGGTTGCCCACCATGAAGAGCAGCATCGTGAAGTCCCAGTAGAACCTGCGGAGACAAAGAAGATACGGGGGTCAGAGGTCAAGAGTGGACACTAGATAACCTAATGACCAACATCAACTCCAAAGAAAGCACAGGGGGGTCTATCTCAGATACGGCAGGAGAAACACTGGAGGGGCAAAAGAAAAGCAAATCTCACCGGCCAGCAGGCACAGGGAGGCAGAAAGGATCCTACCCTGGTGGGGGAGAAGCCCCAGACATCCTACCCCAGAGCAGACACAGGGAGGCAGAAAGGATCCTACCCTGGTGGGGGAGAAGCCCCAGACATCCTACCCCAGAGCAGACACAGGGAGGCAGAAAGGATCCTACCCTGGTGGGGGAGAAGCCCCAGACATCCTACCCCAGAGCAGACACAGGGAGGCAGAAAGGATCCTACCCTGGTGGGGGAGAAGCCCCAGACATCCTACCCCAGAGCAGACACAGGGAGGCAGAAAGGATCCTACCCTGGTGGGGGAAAAGCCCCAGACATCCAATCCCAGAGCAGACACAGAGGTCAGAAAGGCCAGGAGCTGGTATACCCTGGTGGTAGAGCAGCCCCAGGGGTCAGAAAGGTCAGGTGCAGTGATGCTCTGGTGGGAGATAAGCCCCAGACATCCTAGGTCAGAGCAGACACAGAGGGTCAGAAAGGTCAGGAGCTGGTTTGCCCTGGTGGGGCAGACGCCCCAGAAATCCTATCCCAGAGCAGACACAGGCGGCAGGAAAGAGGGGCACGTGTTGGTGAGTTTGACCTGGAAGTGAAACTCCTGGCATCCTGCATGAGGGCCTGGATCTCACAGCGCTGACACCAGATAGAGGCGGGGCTGTCACATGCACCCTTGGTCTTTCAGTGCCTTGGTAGGTGGATCTCTAAAAGGGGTGTGGCCAAAGAAGCAGACCTGGGAAGCTCATGCAATCAAGAGGAGGCCTAAAACATGGGCACGCATCCTCACCGTGGCACGGTGTGTCCTCTGATCTGGAAGTTTCCCTGTGAGGCGGGTGACTTTGTATTCAAACAACATACAGCCCAATATATCCGGCTTAAGATAAGTCAGACTTACTGGCTTTGCCAATGCTTGTTAGCAGTTTCAGGTAAATGAGGAACCACAGTGATGATTTTATGAAAATGTTTCCGATCTGAGTCTAAGAGGCAGTGAATTAAAGCTCGGTGAGGGTTGTAAACAGGGGAGTCTGTCGCCCTGGTCTCTCCGCACTACTTTACTCCGCAGCCCTCTTCACCCTCACTCCTTCCTGTTATCATCCATGGGCAGATCTCACACCTCACCTTCCTCTTCATCATTGTTAGAAATGGGATTTCTGGTTGGCTAGGGCTTGTGCCAAAGCCAGGCAGAAACCACCACTCTAGTCAGGGCTGGGGAGTTACACGCCAAAGATAACCCCTGCTCACCCCCTTGGTAGCTTGGCACGAGCAGTCAGGCTTATCCCGGAAGCAATGTGTAAAGCGTTTGCGCGCGCACCCAGCAACAACATCCAAGGCCCACCACAAAAGAAACTCCACACAAAGTTATATATAAAAAATAGCCTTTGTATTATAATAAACACATTAGATGATAATCACATAATTTACACTGTGCCAACTGGCACTGGGCAGAATTTTACAAGGGACTATTTACACGGGACAGGGCCACATGGACCACTGTCAGAATCAGCACAAATCACCAATTGTAAATGTAGAACATATACTAACTGTTGCACAAATTATCACGGTAGAGCACAACCAGTAACTACTGGCGCAATAATGACCTCAGCGTCATCACACTAGAATCAGGTATAAAACCTATCCTGCATCCATCACAGGGGCATAAACACATCATGCATAAGTCTAACGCATTAGACCTGACCACCTAAGTATAATTACACTAGGGGCGTACATCACACAGGGAAGCATTATCTCACTAGCAAGAACAACCTCCTAATCAGAAAAGACCATATTTAGAGGTATAACACGGGTGCGCAAAACATACAGTACATTTCCTAACACCATAAGCATTAATATATGCACACATCATCGCGCAGCATTTAATCTCACGAGTTCGGACACACCAAACTCGACCCTGCACTCCTCTCACAACAGGACTTAACACGGTCACTCAGATCCCCCATGCATTCCTATGGGAGGGCAGGTCAGTCTCACTAAACCATACACATGCGCACGCGCTTTCCACTGGGACACAGTGTGAAAGCGCCTAGAGGCCTAAAACCACTAGTACAACACAGGAAAAAGGCTAGGAAAATTCAAAAAGTTCTAGGGGTGAACTTGCCAGAAGGGCCAAGTCCAACAATCACTCTTAACTCTGTCATTCTGCATCCCTGTGCCAGCCCCTCTCTTTCTCAGACACGCACTCTCCTCCCCTATGAACGCAGCATTTTACTTTCCTTTGGCATTGAAATATTCCGGCAGTTGTGTACCTCTTTTGCACACTTTCACATACAAAGGTCAGTATAATCTGCACGTATGTGGCCTTCGCTCTGCCGAGAGGCCAAGGATTGAATGTTCATGTAGTGCAGTTCACGCCCTTCAGGGTGCACATCCCACGGGCCTGGGGTGACTAGAGGGGTTCCCTGCGCCTTATTAAATCCGCAAGACCCGCCCTCGCCGACCGCAGACAGCCTTGACATTCCATTTAAATAGTGCTTACGACCCCTTGGGAGGCGCCGAACCGAAGTAAGATGTCTCGTGAGCCCCTCCCTCCTCTCTGTCGGATTTACTCCCTTCCTCTTGTTGCCGAGACGGTGGGTCTACGCTGATGTCGGGAGATATCGCGACAGTCCAGTCCCCCATAGAGCAGGACTGTACTGGGCTCTACTGAGGTCAGAGGTGACGTGAGGGCGGGTCCACCTTTAATGCAGGAGGGGTCTTACTCCACTGGCCCTCCCACACCGCAGGGGAGTCTCCCCCTCTAGCACATGGACCACCCCCAGGTGCCCGTTATCTCTCCATCTGCAGTGGGCGGGGCATCGCACGTCCTATCACGTAGGACTGCAGGCTTCAGTGCAGCTCAACATCAGCCAGAATCAGGGGGGCTGGGGGCCAGGAAGCCCCACCCACACAGGCCCCGCCCCCTCCCGCGCCATCCCTCCGGGCCCTGGGTGGCACCAGTGAGAGGCGTGCCAGCGACCTTCCTGGAAAGCTGCAAGGTCAGTGCCAGCCCAGGAGGCTGCCAATCACCCACTGAAGGTGTGGGCTGAGGGAGACAGCGCCAGACATACGGCCAAAAACACTCACTATCAACAGAGCAGAGGACACTCACAGGGAGAGAAACACACACACTGCAAACGGAGGGGACTCAGAGAGAGAAAACACACACACACTGCCAAACAGAGCACTCGGAGAGAGAAAACACAGACTGACAACAAAGCAGAGGGCACACAGAGAGAGAGAAAACACACACACGTTGGCAACAGAGTAGAGGGCACTCAGAGAGTGACAACACACTGCCAACAGAGCAGAGGGCACCCAGAGAGAGAGAAAACACACACACGCTGACAACAGAGTAGAGGGCACTCGCAGAGAGAGAAACACAGACACACACTATCAACAGAGTAGAGAACACCCACAGAGAGAGAAACACATTGCGAACAGAGAGCACTCAGAGAAAGAAAACACACACACTGCCACAGAGCAGAGGGGACTCACACAGAGAGAAACACACACACTGCCAACAGAGCACAGGGCTCTCAGAGAGAGTGAAAACACCCACACGCTGACAACAGAGTAGAGGGCACTCAGAGAGAGAGAAAACACACACACACTGACAACAGAGTAGAGGGCACTCAGAGAGTGACAACACACTGCCAACAGAGCAAAGGGCACCCAGAGAGAGAGAGAAAACACACACACACACACTATCAACAGAGCAGAGGACACCCACAGAGAGAGAAACACCATCATAGTCTTTATTCGAATTAAAAATAATTCATACAAGACACACACATATACATAAGACAACAATATAAAATCCATTCAATAAAACTATACAAAGTTTTGGCAATAAATAATTAAAAACAGTTAAAATTGAGAATTAAACACACACACTGCAATCGGAGGCGACTCAGAGAGAGAAAACACAGACTGAGAGCCGAGGGCACCCAGCGAGAAAGAAAACACACACACACTGACAACAGAGCAGAGGGCACCCAGAGAGAGAGAGAAAACACACACACACTGACAACAGAGTAGAGGGCACTGACAGAGAGAGAGAAACACACTGCCAACAGAGCAGAGGGAACTCACAGAGAGTTTCAACACATAACACACTACCAACAGAGCAGAGGGCACCCAGAGAGAGAGAACACACACACACTGCAAAGGGAGGGGACTCAGGGAGAGAAAACACACACACACACTGCCAACAGAGCACTCGGAGAGAAAACACAGACTGACAACAGAGCAGAGGGCACACAGAGAGAGAAAACACACACACACTGACAACAGAGCAGAGGGCACCCACAGAGAGAGAAAACACACACTGACAACAGAGCAGAGGGCACTCGCAGAGAGAGAAACACAGACACACACTATCAACAGAGTAGAGAACACCCACAGAGAGAGAAACACATTGCGAACAGAGAGCACTCAGAGAAAGAAAACACACACACTGCCACAGAGCAGAGGGGACTCACACAGAGAGAAACACACACACTGCCAACAGAGCACAGGGCTCTCAGAGAGAGAGAAAAAACACAGACAACAGAGCAGAGGGCACACAGAGAGAGTGACAACACATATAACACACTGCCAACAGAACAGAGGGCACTCAGAGAGAAAGAGAAGACAGACACACAAGGAAATGTTTTTGTTGTTGTTGGGAGGCGGCTTGGTGGATGTACCTTATAGGGGTGGTGTGATGTAGCTTTGTGGGGGAGGTCACAAGATGTTTTGGGAGTCGTGTCAGAAGCATTTATCCTGGGGGGTAGTTTGCATGTGTGTTGGGACTGGGGAGCCTGCAGGCAAGCCACGGTGTAAGTCATACTCAACACCAAGCCACAGCTTAAGTCTTGCACAACACCACGCCACGGTGTAAGATGTACACAACGCCAAGCCACAGCTTAAGTTGTGCACAAGACCAAGCCACGGTGTAAGCTGAGCACAACACTGAGCCACGGTGTAAATTGTGCACATCAAGCCACGGTGTAAGCTGAGCACAACACTGAGCCACGGTGTAAATTGTGCACATCAAGCCACGGTGTAAGCTGAGCACAACACTGAGCCACGGTGTAAATTGTGCACATCAAGCCACGGTGTAAATTGTGCACAACACCGAGCCACGGTGTAAATTATGCACTTACATCAAGCTACGGAGTAAATTGTGAGCAACACTAAGCCACGGTGTAAGCTGAGCACAACACGAGCCACAGTGTAAGTTATGCACTTACATCAAGCTACGGAGTAAATTGTGAGCAACACCAAGCCACGGTGTAAGTTATGCACTTACATCAAGCTACGGTGTAAATTGTGAGAAACACCAAGCCACGGTGTAAGCGGAGCACAACAGGAGCCACGGTGTAAGTTATGCACTTACATCAAGCTACGGTGTAAATTGTGAGAAACACCAAGCCACGGTGTAAGCTGAGCACAACACGAGCCACAGTGTAAGTTATGCACTTACATCAAGCTACGGAGTAAATTGTGAGCAACACCAAGCCACGGTGTAAGCGGAGCACAACACCAAGCCACGGTGTAAGTTATGCACTTACATCAAGCTACGGTGTAAATTGTGAGAAACACCAAGCCACGGTGTAAGCTGAGCACAACACGAGCCACAGTGTAAGTTATGCACTTACATCAAGCTACGGAGTAAATTGTGAGCAACACCAAGCCACGGTGTAAGCGGAGCACAACACCAAGCCACGGTGTAAGTTATGCACTTACATCAAGCTACGGTGTAAATTGTGAGAAACACCAAGCCACGGTGTAAGCTGAGCACAACACGAGCCACGGTGTAAATTGTGCACATCGAGCCACGGTGTAAATTGTGCACATCAAGCCACGGTGTAAGCTGAGCCCAACATCAAGCCACGGCCACAGTGTAAGATGTTAACACCACCAAGCCACGGTCATGCTGGGACTTCAATAAAAGGTCTTGCTCCATTTACGTGCAAGTTCAAGCACTGTTGTTCTTTTTGCGGCATACCGTCACACCCGAGCCCAAGTGTTTAGAAGCTCAAAAAAGAAATAATGAGCACCCACTACTGGAAAAGGCTCCCTCCCCGGTTAACTGCCAAGCAATGGTGTCGTGGTTGAATGTTTAGTAGGCCTTGGAGGGGTTCACGGAGTTTCACTCTGCGGAATTCAGCGGAGAGCCACGTGCGAGCGGAGTATGTATCGCTTGGCCTGCCACCCCTACAAAATACTACTAGCTGACAATAAAATATAGCGCTTTGTGCTTCTCCGGGTAGACAGTGACTGCAGACCACGGAACACAGTGCGATATAGCGCCTCGTTGTCCTGCTCTACCCGGGTGGACCTTAACTGGCAGACTACAGCCCATAGTGCCACATAGCCCCTTGTGTTCCTCGTGCTGCCCCCGGGTGTACCGTGACCGGCAGATTACAGCACACAGGAACGCCATGCACTGCAGCGGGTGCCCGCAGGGTGATCGGGACTCGGGACCAAGCGAGCCCTCACAGAGCAGTATACTACACTTAACATGCAGTAGTCACGGACCTCATGTCTCATGCTTCCCCTACCTGTGTGAGGTGAGGCATCCGTCAGAGGAGAGCACCCTGGGTCAGGAGGCTAGGTTCAGGCCTCAGATCCTCCTCAGTCTTGGCTCTGCTCTGCAGCAGGACAATAAATTCCAGGCTGAACCGAGGCGCGAAGGGCAGTCACCTGACTGGAGTGACTGCGTCTATCAGTCGCCCTCCTCGCTGGTGCTTCGGCTGGCCTCGGAGGACAGGGTGGGCGAGGGAAACAAACTACTACATGGGCCTGGCGTTAAGCCAAAGCAAAGATGAGCTGAGCATGAAAGAAAACTTAAGGTGAGTGGTGCCCCAGCTGGACAGGCAAACTCCGCTCCACCGACTGGTGGCGAAGTTCTTTGCCGAACTCCGCACTCCAGCGGAGTTCACTGAGTGGCCAAACTCCGTCAACTCTGCTGACGGAGCGGAGTTTGCTGCCCACCCTTAATGTTTACAGCAGCAGTGCAGTCTTTGAATGAGGGTTTTAAGAGCGGTTTCAGGAGCCCAGCTAAGGGTTGTGTGGGCGTGGCATACTGCAAAAAACAGCAGTCGCTAAGGGCTAATCCTCGCATTGCCAGAAATAAGATTTTGAAGGAGGGGAACCTGGGGAGGGTGGCAGGTCCTTTTGTTCTCTCTTAGGGGTAGTCCCAAAGAAAGACCCCGGTGCGTACCATTTAATACACAACTTGTCTGCACCTAAAGGTCACTGAGGCTCTCGATGGGACACTGTGCTCAGTGAAGTACGACTCGCCAGATCAGGGAACCGCAATGCTCCGGGACATGGGACTGTGCTGGCGGATGTAGACTCCGCCTTTAGGCTGCTACCAGTGCACCCAGAGGACTTTCATTTATTAAGTTTCCAATTTGAGGGTGCCTTCTTCTCCGAGAAATGTATGCCCATGGGCTGTTCAGTCTCCTGAGCTTACTTGGAGGTTGAGCACTTTCCTGGAGTGGGTATTTAGGCAGAGATCGGGGCGCCGGTGGGCACTGCAGTATTTGATGACCTTCTGCCTCTAGGCAGTGCTCTGGGACCCTGCAGACTATAGTTCCCATTCATTTCGGATTGGTGCAGCCACCACTGCGGCAAGCATGGGATTGGCGGGATAGGCAATGCAAAGGATTGGCAGGTGGAAGTCTCATTGCTACAAGCACTACGTGAGATTGAACGTGTTGTAAATGTCCCTTTTTTTAAACTTTCCCATTCTTTACCATATTTTCCTGTCAACACAGGCGGTAGACATGTTAAGGTGATGTGGCACTCGGATGCTTCATTGCCTCCTGTCTACGCGGGAGCAAGGAGCATTAGCGATGTGCTGGTGTTGGGTCACATCTACGTGAGGCACGCCAAGGTCTTATATTCTGCAGGTGACTACGCGTCGCTAACAAACAAAGCCGGAAATCAGCGGACTTTCTTCGGACAAGGGGGGCTACACTTGGCCCATGGGAGGATGCACTGGAGAGAACACTGTCCCGGAGGACTCCGCTTCCAGGGATCATAATCGTACATATAGGAGGCAATGATTTGATGGAGCTAGGTCCGAAGGGCTTATTTGAACTGATAGCCAGAAACTGGTCCCAGGAAGCTTGTTTCCGGTCCAGGGAAGACATGGCTTGGCAGTTTGGGCTGGACTGTTCCCACAAGGAACAGGGTCAAGACTGATTTGCATATGGCCATGTCTGAACTGGGGTGGCAGAGTGGGCTAAAGAACGGTGGTGGATTAAACCCAGATCAGTTGACTGGGAGTGAGTGCTTGCATAGTTCAACACTCCGTCCATCATCCCCTTTGGTTTTGCTTAGTCTCTGAAATATGTTCCGGTCCCTTTATGGGATAATTTTATACCAAATTGACATTGGCCTCACTGGACCCTCCAATGGTGCGGACAGCGAGTCGAAAGGAGGTTGCATGGGTTTGGGGCAGTCGCTGACACGCGGTCCTCACCTATCAACCATCCGTGCAGGTGCAGTTGGCGTGAGCTAGCACTGGCTCCTCGGGGGACGAGGAACTTGGGTGCAGGGGGTGCTCGTGGTAGTTATCCTAAGGGCAAAAGAGCCTCCGAGGCGGGAGAGGGAAGGGTTGGCCCTCCCATAAGGAGGGACCCATCCTTCGGACGGGGGTGTGAGAGGAAGGGGCGCCGCGCCGCTCTTGATCTCACTCGGAGCGCTTATGAATGTTTTGCTGGTGGCGCAGGCGCAGACTAGTCCTGGTTAGGTGATTCCCATGTACTAGGGTCTCTGTTAAGGCAAGGTCTCACTTGTAAATAATGGGGTTGCTGTGCAAGTTTTTGCTGACAAAAATGTTTTTGGTGTGTAAATAATAAATACGGACGGGGGTCTCATCATCCCTCACCCCCAGAGATTGACTCAGGCCTGGCCATTGACATGGATGCTGGCATGGATTGGTCGTTACCCATGGGACTTCGGCGACTCCCTGGGCATACTGTGTGCAGCATTGATATCAAGTCATGGTGTATGTTGCGCGCAACAGCAAGCCTGTGCTCCAGAGCCCCCCGTACTCCAGAGCCCCCCACATCACCCTGTCCATCCAACTCCATGAACCATCCGAGCACGCAGACGTTCAGACGTCTCTGCCCCTCCACTCCTTCCCATGACAACAGCCAGTGACATCACAGATGAACAATTATGACCTCACTGCGCTGGGGGGGGGGGGGTCAGTCCTTTATGCCCCCCCCCCCCCCATAGCCTATGAAATATTCATACCCCAGTCCCACGCTGTCTTTCCCTAGTGCCAGGAGGAGGGGGTGTGGGCTGAGGTGTACCAGCCGCTCTGCAAAGGGCACCGCAGAGTCTGAGGCGGCGTGTGCCAGCCCTCCCCCACCTCCCCGGAGCCACCACTCGATGCCTACTGCAGACATGTGTCTGGGCCGCAGCCAAGAAGGAAGTGAGGTGGCATATCCTGGCACTCTCGGCCTGACTGGAGTGACTGCGTCTATCAGTCGCCCTCCTCGCTGGTGCTTCGGCTGGCCTCGGAGGACAGGGTGGGCGAGGGAAACAAACTACTACATGGGCCTGGCGTTAAGCCAAAGCAAAGATGAGCTGAGCATGAAAGAAAACTTAAGGTGAGTGGTGCCCCAGCTGGACAGGCAAACTCCGCTCCACCGACTGGTGGCGAAGTTCTTTGCCGAACTCCGCACTCCAGCGGAGTTCACTGAGTGGCCAAACTCCGTCAACTCTGCTGACGGAGCGGAGTTTGCTGCCCACCCTTAATGTTTACAGCAGCAGTGCAGTCTTTGAATGAGGGTTTTAAGAGCGGTTTCAGGAGCCCAGCTAAGGGTTGTGTGGGCGTGGCATACTGCAAAAAACAGCAGTCGCTAAGGGCTAATCCTCGCATTGCCAGAAATAAGATTTTGAAGGAGGGGAACCTGGGGAGGGTGGCAGGTCCTTTTGTTCTCTCTTAGGGGTAGTCCCAAAGAAAGACCCCGGTGCGTACCATTTAATACACAACTTGTCTGCACCTAAAGGTCACTGAGGCTCTCGATGGGACACTGTGCTCAGTGAAGTACGACTCGCCAGATCAGGGAACCGCAATGCTCCGGGACATGGGACTGTGCTGGCGGATGTAGACTCCGCCTTTAGGCTGCTACCAGTGCACCCAGAGGACTTTCATTTATTAAGTTTCCAATTTGAGGGTGCCTTCTTCTCCGAGAAATGTATGCCCATGGGCTGTTCAGTCTCCTGAGCTTACTTGGAGGTTGAGCACTTTCCTGGAGTGGGTATTTAGGCAGAGATCGGGGCGCCGGTGGGCACTGCAGTATTTGATGACCTTCTGCCTCTAGGCAGTGCTCTGGGACCCTGCAGACTATAGTTCCCATTCATTTCGGATTGGTGCAGCCACCACTGCGGCAAGCATGGGATTGGCGGGATAGGCAATGCAAAGGATTGGCAGGTGGAAGTCTCATTGCTACAAGCACTACGTGAGATTGAACGTGTTGTAAATGTCCCTTTTTTTAAACTTTCCCATTCTTTACCATATTTTCCTGTCAACACAGGCGGTAGACATGTTAAGGTGATGTGGCACTCGGATGCTTCATTGCCTCCTGTCTACGCGGGAGCAAGGAGCATTAGCGATGTGCTGGTGTTGGGTCACATCTACGTGAGGCACGCCAAGGTCTTATATTCTGCAGGTGACTACGCGTCGCTAACAAACAAAGCCGGAAATCAGCGGACTTTCTTCGGACAAGGGGGGCTACACTTGGCCCATGGGAGGATGCACTGGAGAGAACACTGTCCCGGAGGACTCCGCTTCCAGGGATCATAATCGTACATATAGGAGGCAATGATTTGATGGAGCTAGGTCCGAAGGGCTTATTTGAACTGATAGCCAGAAACTGGTCCCAGGAAGCTTGTTTCCGGTCCAGGGAAGACATGGCTTGGCAGTTTGGGCTGGACTGTTCCCACAAGGAACAGGGTCAAGACTGATTTGCATATGGCCATGTCTGAACTGGGGTGGCAGAGTGGGCTAAAGAACGGTGGTGGATTAAACCCAGATCAGTTGACTGGGAGTGAGTGCTTGCATAGTTCAACACTCCGTCCATCATCCCCTTTGGTTTTGCTTAGTCTCTGAAATATGTTCCGGTCCCTTTATGGGATAATTTTATACCAAATTGACATTGGCCTCACTGGACCCTCCAATGGTGCGGACAGCGAGTCGAAAGGAGGTTGCATGGGTTTGGGGCAGTCGCTGACACGCGGTCCTCACCTATCAACCATCCGT
Organism: Triturus cristatus; assembly: GCF_964204655.1. Taxonomy (NCBI): domain Eukaryota; kingdom Metazoa; phylum Chordata; class Amphibia; order Caudata; family Salamandridae; genus Triturus; species Triturus cristatus. The sequence goes on from NC_140595.1 coordinate 12,884,100, forward strand.
GCAGGTGCAGTTGGCGTGAGCTAGCACTGGCTCCTCGGGGGACGAGGAACTTGGGTGCAGGGGGTGCTCGTGGTAGTTATCCTAAGGGCAAAAGAGCCTCCGAGGCGGGAGAGGGAAGGGTTGGCCCTCCCATAAGGAGGGACCCATCCTTCGGACGGGGGTGTGAGAGGAAGGGGCGCCGCGCCGCTCTTGATCTCACTCGGAGCGCTTATGAATGTTTTGCTGGTGGCGCAGGCGCAGACTAGTCCTGGTTAGGTGATTCCCATGTACTAGGGTCTCTGTTAAGGCAAGGTCTCACTTGTAAATAATGGGGTTGCTGTGCAAGTTTTTGCTGACAAAAATGTTTTTGGTGTGTAAATAATAAATACGGACGGGGGTCTCATCATCCCTCACCCCCAGAGATTGACTCAGGCCTGGCCATTGACATGGATGCTGGCATGGATTGGTCGTTACCCATGGGACTTCGGCGACTCCCTGGGCATACTGTGTGCAGCATTGATATCAAGTCATGGTGTATGTTGCGCGCAACAGCAAGCCTGTGCTCCAGAGCCCCCCGTACTCCAGAGCCCCCCACATCACCCTGTCCATCCAACTCCATGAACCATCCGAGCACGCAGACGTTCAGACGTCTCTGCCCCTCCACTCCTTCCCATGACAACAGCCAGTGACATCACAGATGAACAATTATGACCTCACTGCGCTGGGGGGGGGGGGGTCAGTCCTTTATGCCCCCCCCCCCCCCATAGCCTATGAAATATTCATACCCCAGTCCCACGCTGTCTTTCCCTAGTGCCAGGAGGAGGGGGTGTGGGCTGAGGTGTACCAGCCGCTCTGCAAAGGGCACCGCAGAGTCTGAGGCGGCGTGTGCCAGCCCTCCCCCACCTCCCCGGAGCCACCACTCGATGCCTACTGCAGACATGTGTCTGGGCCGCAGCCAAGAAGGAAGTGAGGTGGCATATCCTGGCACTCTCGGCAGAGGTATGACAGAGCTCACGGACACTCATCGATGACTGACTCTGGCCCAGCCCTACTAGACTTCCAATAGGTCACAGCGCGCCCCCCCCCCTTACAGTCAAGCCCTTTCCCTCAACCCCTCCACAAACTGAAGAGAAGGTGGGGGGAGCCGGTCCCACCAGTGTGTGTGAGGAAGACCACAGTATATCCAAAGCACGCTGCTAGCTGTGCAGTACTGTACCATTTGTATAGCGCTTCATACCCCGTTACGGGAGTCAAAGCGCATTTTCAGATGGAAAGCAGGCAGCAATGTGGGGGAGTACATGGCTGACTGTGTGGGAGGTGTTTGGGGTAATCAGAGAAGATCAAATAATCCATATGGCAATGTGCACGAGCCACAGGTGTGCTCAAGTGATTAGAAAGATGCCGGGTGGCAAGGGGGGTGTTTGGTGGCATGAACAGTGGCGGCACACTGTTTTCTGGTCTGGCTAGACCGCGCAGCTGTCGCCAGACAATTTTGAGAGCATCACCAGGAGACGGGCTTTGTCTCCACCCACAAGCTAGGAGCCAGGAGTGCATGTTTTGATTGGGCTGAAGTTGTGCGCTTCCACAAAAAAGTGCTTGATCTCCACACATTTGTGATCGTTTTTGTTTATTTATCCAGTTGCCTGAGCTTGAACTTTCATGGGCGCACACATGACATTGTGAAGCTTTTCAAGTGTCTTAAATAACTAGATAATTTATAGTGTTTTTCTCTGGCAGCAGCACAGATAGAAGGAGGGCAGTCATTAACCTGCATGGATGTTTAGGTCTGGCTTGACAGTGCAACTCTCACCTGACCTTTTAACCTACACAATATACGGCAGTTCTTTGCTTCCACACAAGTACATATTCATTCCCATGCTATCAACTTACAATGCTTCCCATTACCACATATCCCGCTTGTTGGACAGGCCACATGAAGGGCTTGCTCCCTCCCCGCATGACAAGGCCCAAGCCCCGGACTCCCAGGTGTTACCCGCAAGGGCAACCCGCACCCCGTCTCCCAACGGAACTCCTGCCCCCGGACATCCATGTATCATGGGGCCGAACCACTACCGGCTCCCCCGGCCGGATCAGCCGCCATCTTGGACACTGCGCCACGAGGCCGCGTGGCCTCAGCTCGACCCTAACCCTGGGCCTGGCCGGCCCCGACATCCCGGCACCACCATCCACCCAGGAGGTGAACGGACCACTTGGCAGGTCAATGGGAGAAAGAAGTGTCGATGGCTCTCCCCCGCCAGGTGGCGATCGCCCTCCAGCTCCCCCAGGCGCTGGCTCCACCCCCTGCTGGGTGTCTGGACTCCCTCATCCCGGACCCCCCGACCTCCAAGTGCGAGGGTCCGGACATCAAAGGGCGCCAGACCTATAACTAGAGCAGCTCCGGAGCAGGAAGGCAGTTGTATCCTGGAGTCGAGAGACACCGAGAAGAACTCAGCCTTGACGGACTACTGGCGCTGCCGTAGCTCTGCCTTGTGAAACATCGTCCTGCCTGCTGGCGCTGCCGCGGCCCTCTGCATCATCCATCCTCGTCGGGACCTGCTGGCGCTGCCGCGGACCGTTGTAACGACCACCTTCATCGGGACCTGCTGGCGCTGCCGCGGACCGTTGTCGGGACCTGCTGGCGCTGCCGCGGACCGTGTAACGACCACCTTCATCGGGACCTGCTGGCGCTGCCGCGGACCGTGTAACGACCACCTTCATCGGGACCTGCTGGCGCTGCCGCGGCCCGTCCAAGCTAGAACACCGAGCTCGAGGATTGTGAGCTATCCACCATACCATCTCTGCTACCAGATTGGTAACCAGACTGTCCCGCTACCCCCTTTTCCCAAACCAAGAGACTAGAATCGAGGGGACCCCTGAGTCCAGACCTCCTTGTACCATTTCATCGTACCTTAAGAAATCACCTATAAAGAACGTTAAATCTTATCCTTGTGTGGTGTGTATCTGTGGGGGGGAAGTTACTCGTCTGTACGATCGCTGGAGACGGCTCTCCCCGGAGACCTCTCCCCTTGTCCTCGGCCGACCCCCCCCGGTCCGTCTAACACCGCTAAAGCCGGACTCATTGACATGGCCAATGCCTGTTAAGAAAGGGATACTGCCTGCTGCTGTACAAATGCCCTCATGAACAAGAAAATTAGTGGACGAGCAATCAAGGCTGACAACCTGCAAAAAAAGGCCTGTTTTCCACCCGCCCCTGCTGGAGCAGAGGTTCACGCCCCAAACCACTATCCTGTACCCGGGTTGGAAGAGCGTCAATCTGGGAAGCCCTAGTCGGGCACGACTCAGACCCTAGCAGGACTGACACTCCCGACAGCAGGGCTGAGAGAAGAACAAGCCAGCCCACCCTGCGCCACCCTTCTGTCCTCACCCCAGTGGTAACTTTTATTCACCTAGGATTCACTAGGTTTGCTAGAGGGCATCTCACCACAATTTGTCCCTGTCATGGGTCTTTTTTCTGGCAAGCAGACACTGGTGCAGCAGAGCCATCTAGTGGTTGTTCACAGTATGGCATGACCGTACAAACACTGGCACAGAGTTGACACCCAGTGGCTGTTCAGGGTATGGCACTGAGAGCGGCCCTGGCGTCAACAGACACTAGTGCAGCAGTGACAGCTAGTGGCCAAATTCATAGAGAGAAGAGACAATAGTGCAGTGCAGCAGTGACACCTATTGGTCAGTCAAGTATTTCAGTCTGTAACTGGGGCACATGGGTAAGTGACTAAGGCAACACCGCACACTCTTTCCATGTCCAAGCTGTGGCCTTCAAAGCATATGTTACTGGTGTTTCCCATTTACTCCAAGATGAAGGAATTTTGGGGTCCTGAAATCAACAGCATGGGCTTTGTTACTCAGAAAGTCATCAATGTACCAACAAATGTGCTGTGAATGCCCTACGAATGGGCATTTGTACGCTACAACTATTTTGAGAGGAAAGTCAGTGCCATGCTGCTCCCGCCCTCATGTTATGATAATTCTGTCCCGTCAGGCCCAGAGTACACAGACAGCTGTTTCTACCCACCAGTTGCACCCACTCCAGGACCTGGATGGAGGGCGCACGGGGTGTGTGCGAGCTCCTTCAAGTGCCCTCTTAATCAGGGTCTAATGAGGGCGCTGCCTCTCCAGAGCACCAGCTGTAATTACATTAATTCTCTCTGTGGAGCCTGGGCACATGGCCTCTGCCAAGCACCGAGCCTTTTAAGGATGAAGGTTGGCAGTAGAGGGCATATTGTGCCTCGAATCTCTGCATATCAACCCATGATTCCCCTCGGCGGCTACCCTGCCAAGTCTTAGCACGAACAGCACTTTCAACACTAAACTACTTTTTCCAATGCTTATTCCATTGAGTATTAGGGAACTTTGCAGAATAAATATTAGGAACTTAATGTAACCCCCCTACACTTCCAGTCTCTTTATCTCATGAACACAGAGGCCGCCTGGTCTTGATTCCACCTCACGCCTCTTTCTTCCACCCCCCTACACTTCCTGTCTCTCTATATTGTGAATACTTTAAATGGTGGTAATGTACACACTGTAAATGGTGGCAACAATGACGCACACAAAATAAATGGTGGTAATATTGCGTCACACAGTTAATGGTGGTCATTTACATTCGATAGCTGGTGGTAATGTACGCACTATACATGGTAGTAATAGTGGCAACAGTGATGTGCACACACAATAAATTGTAGTAATACTGAGGCACACATTGCAAATGGTGATAACAGTAAGGCACACACAACACATGTCGGTATTAGTGAGGCACAGACAATAAATGGTGGTAATACTGTCCACAGCTCTAAAAGAGAGATCACATTCTCTCTGAAAGGTGCAGTCTCTAGGGGACCCCCTACACACACTGAAGGTGCCCAGAGCTGTAACAGAGACCGTGCTCAGTGAATAGGCACCAGTGCTCCAGGAAACACCTTGCTCACTCAGGGTTAGTGCTTTATGAGACCCCATACTCCCTCGCGAGGCGCCCAGAGCCTGAAGATGCACCATGCATGCTCGCTCACCAGGTGCCTGCACTCTAAGACACAATACTCCCTCGCGAGGCGCCCAGAGCTTGAAGCTGCACCATGCTTGCTCACCAGGTGCCTGCACTCTAAGAGACACTATACTCCCTCGCAAGGCGCCCAGAGCTTGAAGATGAACCATGCATGGTCGCTCACCAGGTGCCTGCACTCTAAGACACGATACTCCCTCACGAGACGCCCGGAGCCAGAAGATGCACCATGGTCGCTCACTAGGTGCCAGCACTCTAAGAGACATGACACTCCCTCCCGAGGCACCCAGAGCTTGAAGATGCACTATGCTCTCTCACTAGGTGCCAGCACTCTAAGAGACACGATACTCCCTCGTGAGGCACCCAGAGCTTGAAGATGCACCATGGTCGCTCACTAGGTGCCAGCACTCTAAGAGACACAATACTCCCTCGCGAGGCGCCCAGAGCTTGAAGATGCACCATGCTCCCTTACAAGAGGACCAGCTCTCTAAGAGACACTATACTTCCCTGCCAGTCACCCAGAGCTCCATGACACAACATGCTCACTGATTGGGTACCAGTGCTCTAAGAGATACTATCTCCCTCAAGAGACACCAGAGCTTAAAGATGCACCATGGTTGCTTACTAGGTGCTGTTAGACCCGGCCCTCGTAACATAGCCATCCCTGTCCCCGCACCACATAACCTGACCCCTGCACCTCACGCAGCCCCCGAGCCCACGGCCTAGCCGATCCTTCCCACCAGAACACATACACACCCGAGCCGGACTTCCCCGTCCGTGGCCTTCCTCCCTTCGGCCACACCAGGGCCCGCGTGCCCACTCCATGCCCCATGATGGCCACCCGGCCCCAGCGCGACCCTGGCCTAGAGGCGCCACTCCGGCTGGAGGACATCGCGCTCCCATTGGGATGAGAGAGGGAGGAGCAGTTTCCACCGCACCTCTGAGCTCCCCTGGGAAGGTGGGTTTTGATCAGCCCTCCGGCCTCCCCGAGGGCTGGCTCCACGCCTGCTGGGTGTCTGGGACTCCTCCCGACCCGGCCCTGAAAGGATCAAAAGACAATGGCAGGAAACCCCGACTAGCGACCCCCAGGTAACAAGACCCCTGCCTGCACAGACTCCGGACATCAAAGAGGAGTCGTCCTATAACAAGGGGTGCTCTGGGACTGTCCGGGAGATTCGCCTTTGGAAACACCTGAGCCCTGCTGAGTGACTCGCGGCTCCCTGAAGATCGTAAGACCTCTGAACTTGTGCTTGAGCCCTGCTGAGTGACTCGCGGCTCCCTGAAGATCGTAAGACCTCCGAACTTGTGCTTGAGCCCTGCTGAGTGACTCGCGGCTCCCTGAAGATCGTAAGACCTCCGAACTTGTGCTTGAGCCCTGCTGAGTGACTCGCGGCTCCCTGAAGATCGTAAGACCTCCGAACTTGTGCTTGAGCCCTGCTGAGTGACTCGCGGCTCCCACAGACTCTCTTGGTCCCGCCGGACCCCGACGACGACAAGCGTATCCCCCAGCTCGAGGATTGTGAGCTGTGCGCTGGGTACGCTCCTGCATTTGATCCATATCCCCAAAGACTGTCCCGCTACCTCCTACCCCCCTCCAAGACTCTGTGAGCCCGCGCTCCACTTGTATATATTTGCCTTGCTGATCATAAAGATCCTACAACTCCGATCTGATAAAGATTTGCTCTTAAGAACTCCCGGTGTGGTGTCTCTTTGTCGCGTGGTGCCGAGTGTACGATCCTAGATACGAGATTCCTCCCCTGAGGAGTCTCCCGCCAGTGCCCGGCTACGATACCTCGAGGGTTGGTCTCAGGATAGCCAGGGCCCCCTCCGGGCTCCTCTGAGGTCGCCTTCTAACAGGTGCCATCACTCCTAGAGCCACTATACTCCCTCGCGAGGCGCCCAGAGCTTGAAGATGAACCATGCATGCTCGCTCACTAGGTGCCTGCACTCTAAGACACAATACTCCCTCGCGAGGCGCCCAGAGCTTGAAGATGTACCATGCTCGCTCACCAGGTGCCTGCACTCTAAGAGGCACTATACTCCCTTGTGAGGTGCCCAGAGCCTGAAGATGCACCATGAATGCTCCCTCACTAGGAGCCAGCACTCTAAGAGTCACTATACTCTTGCGTGAGGCGCCCAGAGCTTGAAGATGCACCATGCTCGCTCACCAGGTGCCTGCGCTCTAAGACACAATACTCCCTTGCGAGGCGCCAAGAGCTTGAAGATGAACCATGCATGGTCGCTCACCAGGTCCCTGCACTCTAAGAGACACGATACTCCCTCGCGAGGTACCCAGAGCTTGAAGCTGCACCATGCTCGCTCACCAGGTGCCTGCACTCTAAGACACGATACTCCCTCGCGAGGCACCCAGAGCTTGAAGATGCACCATGCATGCTCGCTCACCAGGTGCCTGCACTCTAAGAGACACTATACTCCCTCGCGAGGCGCCCAGAGCTTGAAGATGAACCATGCATGGTCGCTCACCAGAAGCCTGCACTCTAAGACACGATACTCCCTCGCGAGGCACCCAGAGCTTGAAGATGCACCATGCATGCTCGCTCACCAGGTGCCTGCACTCTAAGAGACACGATACTCCCTTGCGAGGCACCCAGAGCTTGAAGATGCACCATGCATGCTTGCTCACCAGGTGCCTGCACTCTAAGAGACACGATACTCCCTTGCGAGGCGCCCAGAGCTTGAAGATGCACCATGCATGCTCGTTCACTAGGTGCCAGAACTCTAAGAGACACAATACTCCCTTGCGAGGCGCCCAGAGCTTGAAGATGAACCATGCATGCTCGCTCTCCAGGTGCCTGCACTCTAAGAGACACCATACTCCCTCGCGAGGCGCCCAGAGCTTGAAGATGAACCATGCATGCTCACTCACCAGGTGCCTGCACTCTAAGACACAATACTCTCTCGCGAGGCGCCCAGAGCCTGAAGATGCACCATGGTCGCTCACCAGGTGCCTGCACTCTAAGACACGATACTCCCTCGCGAGGCACCCAGACCTTGAAGATGTACCATGCATGCTCGCTCACTAGGTGCCTGCACTGTAAGACACAATACTCCCTCGCGAGGCGCCCAGAGCCTGAAGATGCACCATGCATGCTCGCTCACCAGGTGCCTGCACTCTAAGAGACACGATACTCCCTCGCGAGGTACCCAGAGCTTGAAGATGCACCATGCTCGCTCACTAGGTGCCAGCACTCTAAGAGACACAATACTCCCTCGCGAGGCACCCAGAGCTTGAAGATGCACCATGCATGCTCACTCACCAGGTGCCTGCACTCTAAGAGACACGATACTCCCTCGCGAGGTACCCAGAGCTTGAAGCTGCACCATGCTTGCTCACCAGGTGCCTGCACTCTAAGAGACACGATACTCCCTCGCGAGGCGCCCAGAGCTTGAAGATGCACCATGCTCACTCACTAGGTGCCTGAACTCTAAGAGACACGATACTCCCTCGCGAGGTGCCCAGAGCTTGAAGAAGCACCATGCATGGTCGCTCACCAGGTGAAAGCACTCTAAGAGACACGCTACTCCCTCGCGAGGCGCCCAGAGCTTGAAGATGAACCATGCATGGTCGCTCACCAGGTGGCTGCACTCTAAGACACGATACTCCCTCGCGAGGCGCCCAGAGCCTGAAGATGCACCATGGACGCTCACTCCCTGTCCAGGGCAGTGGGGGCTCTCAGGCCATGGATACAGAGACCTGCCAGGCCTGTGCTCTTCTCTTCGCGGTGGGCTCGCCCCCTGGGGGTAAGGGCAGCCTCGCTTGGCTAGGCTGGCATGACCGCTTGTGACACACACCTGGCAGCCCAGGGGCGACTGCGGGCAGCTTCTGTGCTTTGGGGCTCAGGCTGTCTCCCCCTGACCCACCTCCTGGCACCCCAGGGGCCGGACCAGTGACATCTCCAGGTCGGGCAGCCTGCCTGCAGCGACGGGGGTGGAGGGCACGAGGAGCTGCAGTGGAAGACGGTGTGAGGGAGAATGGAGCCCCCAGGAGGAGGATGGGTAGAGAGGAGGACGTGTCAGCACGGAGAAGAGGAGGAGGGATGACAGAGCAATGGAGAGAGAGGAATACACAGTGTTAGAAATGGGATTTCTGGTTGGCTAGGGCATGCGCCAAAGCCAGACAGAAACCACCACTCTAGTCAGGGCTGGGGAGTTACACGCCAAAGATAACCCCTGCTCACCCCCTTGGTAGCTTGGCACGAGCAGTCAGGCTTATCCCTGAGGCGATGTGTAAAGCGTTTGCGCGCGCACCCAGCAACAACACCCAAGGCCCACCACAAAGGAAACTCCACACAAGGTATTCTATAAAAATAGCCTTTGTATTATACACAACACATTAGATAAAAACACACACTCTACAATGTGCCAACAGGCACGGGCAGAATTTACAAGGGATTATATATACAGGGGACAGGGCCACCTGGACCACTGTCAGGAATTAGCACTTTTTAGAACATAGGAATAATACTGTAGTACAAAATAACATATGTAGCACACAACCAGTAACTACTGGTATCAGGTAAGTACCACCTACGCAACCCTAACCACCTTAGGAAAATATTGCGCAGGGAATCAGGACCTCACTAGCACTACCTGTACTAGGGAGAAAACAACCACCTAAGTATCACAATACCTGTAGGGGTAAACGCACTTTACACATGATGCATCACATTCAGAGGTGTAGAACAAGGGAAACACATGATGCATAAAATACATTCAGCGGTGTAAAGCAAAGCACATGACGCATAAACACATTCAGAGGTGCAGGAAAGGAACAATAGCGCAAAACTCACATTCGCCACCACCTGTGGCAGTCCCTAGGCCAACTGGCCTTGTCGGGGCTAGGACGCCCTATGTCCCAGCAAAGTCAGGGCGCGACTGCGCAGGCTGCGCAGACCAGGGCGCACAAAGCACAACCTACACGTAGCAGTTGCCCACTAAGTGCTGGGCAACTGGTGAAATGCTGGGGCACCACTGTGCCTTCCTAAACAAATATGGCAGGGGTTGGAGCCTCGTGGCTCTAAATGCACAAAATGCCCCCTAGAGCCTTCGGGGCTCTGCGCAACTCTGTGGGGCAAGGTGGGAGTGGCCCGCTGCCATCTGGGGCCACTCAGTCACAAAAGAAATGCCCCCGTATGGATGGAGCCTCCCGGGGCTCGCAAAAACACTTGTGGCCCCCTGAGCCTCGCAGGCTCTGATCAATAAATGCCCCCGTCGTTGGAGCCCTTCTCTTGGACTCTAAAGAATAATGCCCCCGACGTTGGAGCCTCGGGGGCTCTGGAGCACCGCCCCCGTCTTTGGAGTCCCCCTGGACTCGGGTGCCAAGGAGGGGGTGACGGAGCCTCGTGGGCTCTGTAGAAATATGGGCCCCGCTCACGTGAGAGAAGATGCCGCCTGAGCCTCCCTAGGCTCGAGAAGCACTGCTCCCTCCCCGGGCCAGAGCTCCACTTACCGGGTCTCGCCGACGGAGGCTCTCTTGGGTGGGCAGTCCTTGGAAGTCGAGGGAGCGCGGGGTAGGCTCCCGCCCGCTCCCGCTGGTACCTCCTTTGTGCGGCGTTCCTCGTCCTGGCGCGGGGCTTCCCTCCGACACACGGGAGCCCTGCGCCGCGTTGCGATGCTGGCGCCACTTCCTGCCCGGCTGCAGGCTCCGCCCCCGTCACGGGCAGGAGTGCCTGACTTCCGGATCGGCCGAACAGGGCCGCAGCGGTGATTTTTGAATCGCGGTGATGCGGGGTGGGCACCCGCTAGGGGGATGAGCCAAACAAGAGCGTCAAAGTCCCTGGCGGGGTGGGCACCCGCTAGGGATATTAATTTCCAATAACGCGGGGTGGGCACCCGCTAGCCAAATAATCAAATAAGCGGGGTAGGCGCCGGGTGGGCACCGGCTCGTGCAAAACACCGCAAATCGAGGTGGGCACTCGACACGGCGGCAATGTCCCTGGCAGGGTGGGCACCTGCCAGGGGACTGCAGGATTAGTCCAGAAAGGGGCAAATACCGGGTGGGCACCGGCTTGCAGCAACAGAGCGCTCCTGAGCGCTGAAGGAAAATAAAAGCGCTTCCAGGCGCTTAGGGATGCCAACAGACACCAAGTCCAGAAAAGTTCTCCCCTGCATGCAGCAGGGCAGGGGTGGGGGGCAAGGCTGGACCCAGAGCCAGCTCACTGGGCCTCCAGGCAGGGAGGTAGTCCAAGTGGCGGTCCTCTGGTCCAGCGGCAGCAGCCCCCCTCAGGTAAGATCCTGGCAGAGAACAACTTGTAAGGGGACACAGCCCCTTTTTATACAGTAAAAGTCTTTGTTCTTGGTTCAGGGTGAGGGGGAAAACCAGTCGCAGCTGGTTGGGGAGCACCCTTGATGTGCTCAGCCCCTCACTCTATTCACTGGCAGGGCTAGGGTCGTCAGTCGCACCACAGGGGGCGGGGCCAGCATTGTGTGTGGAAAACCCTGCCCTATTCAGGACCCAGGTGTACTCCTCCCACCCATCTAGCTGCTGATCTCCCCATTCACCACTGGGTGACTCATCCTGACTCTGGGGAATCCCTAGCCCGTCACATGATATGACCAGCCAATCACGCGACAGACACACTGCACACAGAAGTGCCCACTTCTAGAAGTGGCACTTCCACACTAGGTACATGCACGCCGCACACATCATCGCGCAGCATTCACTCCGACGAGTCCGCACATACCAAACTCGGGCCTGCACACCCCACGCATCAGGAACTACTAGGGACACATACATTCCCCATGCATTCCTATGGGAGGGCAGGCCTATCTCACCACATGCACTCAGAGCGCGCACGCACTTTACCCTGGGACACAGGGAAAGTGCGTAGAAACCAAAAAATCACCACACCAAGTCACCAGTAAAAAGCAAAAAAAGTTCAGAGATGAACCTGCCAGAAGGGCCAAGTCCAACATACAGGAAGAGGGGGAAGGAGGGGGAATACACAGGAACAGGGGGGAAGGAGGGTGAATACACAGGAACAGGGGGCAAGGAGGGTGAATTCACAGGAAGAGGGGGGAAGGAGGGTGAATACAAAGGAAGAGAGGAAGGAGGGGGTGCTGGGAGATGAAGGGAGAGTGAACACACAGGAAGAGGGGGAGGAGGGAGTGCAGGGAGATGGGGAGAGAGTGAATACACAGGAAGAGGGGGAGGAGGGAGTGCTGGGAGATGGAGAGAGAAGAATACACAAGGGGAGGAGGGAGTGCAGGGAGATGAGAGAGAGGAATACACAGGAAGAGGGGGAGGAGGGAGTGCAGGGAGATGGGGAGAGAGGAATACACAGGAAGAGGGGGAGGAGGGAGTGCAGGGAGATGGAGAGAGAGTGAATACACAGGAAGAGGGGGAGGAGGGAGTGCAGGGAGATGGAGAGAGAGGAATACACAGGAAGAGGGGGAGGAGGGAGTGCAGGGAGATGGAGAGAGAGGAATACACAGGAAGAGGGGAAGGAGGGAGTGCAGGGAGATGGAGAGAGAGTGAATACACAGGAAGAGGGGGAGGAGGGGGTGCAGGGAGATGGAGAGAGAGGGAGAGAGAGGAATACACAGGAAGAGGGGGAGGAGGGAGTGCAGGGAGATGGAGAGAGAGGAATACACAGGAAGAGGGGGAGGAGGGAGTGCAGGGAGATGGAGAGAGAGGAATACACAGGAAGAGGGGGAGGAGGGAGTGCAGGGAGATGGAGAGAGAGGAATACACAGGAAGAGGGGGAGGAGGGGGTGCAGGGAGATGGAGAGAGAGAGAGGAATACAGAGGGGGAGGAGGGAGTGCAGGGAGATGGAGAGAGAGGAATACACAGGAAGAGGGGGAGGAGGGGGTGCTGGGAGATGGGAGAGAGTGAATGCGGGGAAACAATGAGACCGAGTGGGCAAAGATGGGTTCAGTGGTGCCTCATCCTCTGGGCCTTGCGAACCTCTTGTCTCAGCTTCTACCTGCCCTCACACCCTGCTCTGCATTGCGCCTCCGCCCACATCCTGCCCCCATCAGCCCCCTCCCCCCCCCCCCCCCCCCAATCTCGGTGCTGCACAACACTCGGAGCACCTGACCTGGTTTCAGACCAGAGCCCCGGGGGCTGTCACTCACCCTGACTCACTGATGAGGTGTGGGTGACCTAATTACCCCCCACAGGTGTGCAGCCCCTCCCTGCTAGCCCCTGGGATGAGACTGCATCCTGCGTGGAGAGCACGGAGAGACACTGTGGCCGAGACTAAGTGGAAGAGACACCTCTTTGGGAGGTGGGGACAGTGGCGTAGCTAGAGCTTGTGGCGCCCGGGGCTATCCCTCAGATTGCCGCCCCGGTGGGGGGGGGGGGGGGGGGGGAAAGAAAGGACAGCACGCACTTGAAAGAGGTCCGAGAGACACGTAGTATCGCCGCTAATAGTTACCTCGATCATGCAAGTTACATGCACATACATGACACGGTCCAAGGCTACACAGTTGAATGCACCAGTGACCGGCAGTACAAAGGAGGACACACAGACTGCATGATCTATCTGGGGACTCAGAAAAACCACATGCGACATCTATCAGAAAGCTGCGTGAACGATTACCTGGTAATCACCTCAGCACAATGTAAACATGCACATACATGACACTGTTCGGGGATCCGTCATTTACAGCTGACAATAAATGTCCAAACATCATGGTCCCCCCCATTAAAGCAGTGGGGACGTGCACAAACGTGATTTGCTCTGAGGACCCAGAGCCAACTTAACAGTGTCGAAGCCTGTAATTCTTTATCTTTCAAAAACAGCAAATTAATTATTCACAGGGAATGACTCACTGTGTGCCCTTAGAACTAAACTCAGCACAAAGGGGTCAGTCAGCTCCACAACCTTGCCAACACAGACCAGATACAAAGCCCGCTCTGGTGGCCCAATGGCAACAACCAGGGATCACGCCCTGTCATTACTTCTAAGCAGCAGCAACCAACTCCCTGGGACCCAAAGCCAGCTTGTAATAGTGCATCTCTCCTTCAGAGCAGCCTCAGCACACACATGGTGCACAGCCTACCCAGGGGGCCCAAAGCTAAAATACAGGGAGTGGAGACACATTGTCATCACAATCCTTAAACACAGCTGTAGGGGCCATGGGAATATGTTCAACCCTATCCAGGGACTCCGTGAATAATCAGAAGAAACAAGAAACATTACATTTTTCTGCAATTTTGTTTTCACATTACTTTCATGGTAACCAAGTGTTAAAAGTCCGCAAAAACAGTAGAATCATAATAACGTGTCTAGTATGGAACACCAAGGCTGTGTAACACACGTCCCTGTAACACACGTCTTCAGCTGCCTCCCAGACCCGAATGTAGGCATGGCAGAACCAAGGTCTGGAGAAAAATAACCGCTTAAAAGAAGTCCGGATATGAAGTAAGCTATGTGTGCTTTTACGCATGTGTGTTTCAAAATGTCCACGGCTCAATCATTGGACAGTGGTAGCTTGCTACTACTGGTATCGCTCTACTCACAGACATCCGGGAATAAAGCCCTTCATCAGATCCCTTACGCATTTCAAAAGGTTCATAACCTTAGTGGACACAGACCTGGATGCGCCTAGACAACTGCTGACTAACTGGAGCAATCACACTGGCAACCTGCAATCACAACTGGAGCTCTCGTAACCTAGGCCCTGGTGCCCTGGGATCAGAGAATACCAGGTTCTTCTCTTGTATCTTGTATCTCAATCTTTTGTGTTCCTTTCCTCTCACAAGCCAAAATGCTTAAGGTAAATAGCTCACACAACATTCAACTCTCTCTAGAACTCTAGGCTCTACAGATGAATGCATTATTTAGGAAGAGAGAGATGAAAGGCTTGCCTGTGCTCGCAGGTAAATGTATCAATGAGAGAATGGAAGCAGAGAGGTCAGTTTATCCCTGCTGTTTCCTGAGGAGAATTACAAGAAGACATCAACATAAGGGCAGGGTACAGACTGACATTTACCCAGAGACAGGTGCAATAGCCCACATGTCTAACTGGCGCTAACAGCACAGCCACCACTTGCTCAGATGAAGACTTATTCCACACTCAGCGCTTATAGTACAAGTATCACTCATATGTCACAGATAGCAAAAGTACTACTTACGTGCCACAGTGACCACAGCTATCATCACATGTCAAAGGCAGCTGATTAGTACCATTCATCTGATCATTGCCTTGCTCTTCTGGTTAATTTCTTACTCAGTACAAACAGCAAATCTATCCTTTAAGGTTTTTGTCAGCAGAGCTACTCTCACCAGACAACAGAGCATTCCCAAACAAGTTACAGGGAGCAAAGCTATGCCTTAATAGCAGCTGAGCTATCCTTGGATAGGTGATTGTCCTTCTGACAATCTGTCCGCACGGTGTCTAAGCAACTAGGGAACAGGGAACCAGTGAACAAGAGGGGTTCAGGAACTAATGCTTTCAGGATGGCGTTTGGAGAAAGAGAGACTCTCATACTTTAGTGGGACAGGTAAAACAAAGGAACCGGGAGACGCAATACTTGGAGACAGACAGACCTCAATATTGAGCGGCTTTAGGCTGGGAAACATCAGGCAGAGTAGAAATGGAAGGCTAGAACAAGACAACAGAGACAATGAAAGCAAGAGACAGGCCAGTTCCAACTACAAGGATACAGGCAAATAAGAACATAGGGTGGAATGTTTGAATTTGAACCTAGATGAGGAACAATGCATACCAAAGGAGAAACATAAAATCCACAAATATTGCACTAGAATGACTCTTACATCAACCACCTGTGTCATTTAGAAGGGCACATGGCATTACGTTCAAACAACACTACCATAGCTGACACTAATTAGGGGGAAGGATTCAAGGCCCTAACCTCCACTGTGAACCACCATGCAGAACCCCCAAACACACTCAACATTAACACAGGTTAGGCTGGAAAGTGTCAAGAGTCTCTCCTCCCCCCCAACTCCATTTATAGAACAGCTCTATGAGGATAACCAATGTCTTCCAAGCCAGCCACTCACATTAATGTGATTCAGTTCCTCTACTGGAAAACCTCT
>NC_140595.1:13610866-13671866 GCF_964204655.1 Triturus cristatus
GGTAGGGACTCAGGGACCACCAGCACAATGAAACAGATATCCAGGAGGGCCACCACCGTTGCCAGCAGAACCACCAAGGCATCTCCATAGGCACGCGAGAGGCAGGCACCAATGGCTGGACTTGTGACCAGGCTGGCAGCAAAAGTGGCCGACACCTAGGGCAGAAACAGAAGAGAAACACTCATTGCCTGGGAAAGAGATCGCAAACCTACCTCTAGAGGAGGAAATATGCTCCCAATGGGCTATAGATGGGGAATCTCGTCTTTATTCAGTCACAGTTACTCTCTTTTGTCTGCTACTGGTGCACAACAGCACTAATAACCAAACCATTACATAAACATTTGGAAGGATAAGTTACTTACCTGTAATCCTAGTTCTCTTCCAGGGGTATACTCAAAGTCATAAGCACTGAATAGTCCCGCCCACGTGCGGGGACCCCGGAGCAATAGCCAATAATATGCATATATCTACATATACACATAAATACCCATATATTTCGTTAATATGCATGTTGAACCCCTCCTCGGCACCCGACCTCGCCATAGCCATCCCGGAAGGCTACAAGATCACCCGCAAGGACCGCACCAACGGAGTAGGAGGAGGAATTGCCATCATCCACAGGAACACTCTCAAAATCTTGACATACACCGACGACACCGTCAGCACCGCTGAATACCTGCACTTCCAGATCCACACTGACCCAAACACCACCATCAGAGGTACCCTCGTCTACAGACCCCCCGGACCGCGACCGCAGTTCAGCGACTCCATCACCGACTTCATCAGCATACACGCCCTCGCCTCAATGGACTACATCCTCCTCAGGGACCTGAACTTCCACCTCGAGAACAACGACTCCAACTCTTCCACCCTGATCGACAACCTCGGACTCAGACAACTCGTCACAACACCCACCCACTCCGCCGGCCACACGCTTGACCCCATCTTCTCAGCAAGCTCCCACGTCTTCTTCAACCGCACCACCGAACTCCACTGGACCGACCATCGCTGCATCCACTTCACCTTCCGGAAACCCACCACGCACCACTGCACCCAGCAGATGCCTCGCCGCCGCTGGAGCAAACCACCACCCTCGCCCAGAGCCCACCCGCAGACCCGACCGACCCAGACGCCGCAGCCCATAACCTCAGACAGTGGATCAACGACTGCGCCAACACCCTCGCCCTGCTCAAGAAGCCCTCCAACACCCACACCAGCAAGAAAGCCAGCTGATTCACCGAAGACCTCCAGGCCCCCAAGCGAACCTGCCAAAAACTAAAAAAAAAACTGGATCCGTGAACCAATACCGGAAAGCTACACAGCCCACAAGAATGCCACCCGTAGACACCACCTCATCAGATCCGCCAAAAGGACCTCCTTCAAAGACCGCCTAGACAACAACGCATACAACAGTTAAGAGCTCTTCAACATCGTGAAGGAACTCTCCAACCCCAGCTCCAACACCAACGACATCCCACCTTCACAAGACCTGTGCGACTCGCTGGCCACCTTCTTTCATCGCAAGATCGCAGACATCCACGACGGCTTCAACGCCGTCACCACCTCGGCAACCGCTGAGACCCCCGCTCCCACGACCACCAACCGCCTGCTCTCCTGGACCAACATAAACGACGACGACGACACCATCAAGATCATGAATACCGTCCACTCCGGATCCCCGGAAAACCCCTGCCCACACCACATCTTCAACAAAACCAGCAGCACCATCGCACCCCATCTCCAGAAAACCATCAACATCTGCTTCGAGACAGCGACCTTCCCGGAGAGCTGGAAGCACGCAGAGATCAACGCCCATCTCCCTGCTCCTGTTCCCGGCGAATGTCATCGAAAAGGCCGTCAAACAACTGACCAGCTTCCTCGAGGAGAACAGCACCCTGGACCCGTCCCAGTCCGGGTTCCGCAGCACCGAAACTGCCCTCATCGCCACCACCGATGACATCAGGACCCTGCTTGACAACGGAGAAACCGCTGCCCTCATCCTCCTGGAACTGTCAGCCGCCTTCGACACGGTCTGCCACCGCACACTACGAACATGCCTCTACGACGCTGGAATCCAAGAGAAGGCCCTGGACTGGACCACCTCCTTCCTCTCTGACAGAACACAGAGCGTCCGCCTACCCACCTTCCGCTCCAAAGCCACCGGGATCATCTGCGGTGTACCCCAAGGCTCATCCCTCAGCCTAACTTTGTTCAACGTCTACATGGCACCGCTCGCCCACGTCGCACGACGGCATGACCTCAACATCATCTCCTACGCCGACGACACCCAGCTGATCCTCTCCCTCAAAGACCCCCACACCGCCAAAACCAACCTCCACGAAGGAATGAAGGCCGTCGCTGACTGGATGAGAAACAGTCGACTGAAGCTGAACCCGGACATGACGGAGGTCCTCATCCTCGGATCCACCCCCTCGGCCTGGGACGACTCCTGGTGGCCGACTGCACTAGGAGCACCTCCTACACCCACCGACCACGCACGCAACCTAGGGGTCATCCTCGACTCCACCCTCTCCATGACAAAGCAGGTCAACGCCGTCTCCTCCTCCTGCTTCAACACCCTCCGCATGCTTCGCAGGATCTTCAAGTGGATCCCCACCGAAACAAGAAAGACGGTCACCCAGGCCCTCGTCAGCAGTAGACTGGACTACGGAAACGCACTCTACGCAGGAGCCACCGGCCAAACTCCTGAGACAGATCCAACGCATCCAGAAAGCCTCTGCACGCCTGACCCTCAACATCCTTTGCCACAGCCACATCACACCCCACCTGAGAGACCTGCACTGGCTCCCTATCAACAAGAGAATAACCTTCAAACTCCTCACCCACGCTCACAAGGCACTCCACAACACCGGACCAGCGTACCTCAACAGCCGACTCAGCCTCCACCCCCCCCCCCCCCCGCTAGCTCCGCTCCGCAGACCGCGCCCTCGCCACCGTCCCCCGCATCCGAAGAGTGACCGCCGGCAGATCATTCTCTCACCTTGCCGCCAAGACATGGAACACCCTCCCCATCCGCCTGCGGCACACCGAAGACCTTCTAACCTTCAGGAGACTTCTCAAGATCTGGTTCTTCGAACAGTAGCAGCTCCAACCCCCCCCCCTCCAACCCCCCTCAGCGCCTTTAGACCCTCACGGGTATGTAGTGCGCTCTATAAATGCTATGATTGATATGCATAAACATATACATATGCAGCCTGAAAACATGTTACTAGGCTCAAAAAACTGCCATCATTGCATGTAAATCTTTTACATTTGAAAAAATAAAGACATAGAAGTCATAATATACATATGATATATATATATATAAAGAAAACTGCCCTGAGTTTGCTTTGAAACACAACCTTTATTTTCAAAGGTAAAAAGGCAAGATCATAGAGGCAGATTAGCCTAGAAAGGCTGCATAGAAAAACAATGGGAAAATTGGCGCTGTGCCTTTAAGACCTCCAGGAACCCCCAGGCTCCCATCATGCACCACAGGTGACAGTTAGGTCAGTTCTTTTGGTCGGCGTATAACAGTGTAATCACAGTATGGGTAACGGGTACATATAAATGGACATGGTATTCGTCCGGGGAGGAGGGAGGGTTGTTAATGACTTTGATGAGTATACCCCTGGAAGAGAACTAGGATTACAGGTAAGTAACTTATCCTTCTCTTCCAGGGGATACTCATCAATAGTCATAAGCACTGAATAGAGTAGCAAGCCCATCCCCGTACCCGGAGGACGAATACCAGCATATCCAAAAACCATTTTATCAACATGTATTACCCAAACAAATTTCTCAAGGATGCTTGACCGAACTGAGCATCCGCTTGAGTGTCAGAATCAAGGCAGTAATGGTGTGCGAAAGTATGAACCGAACGCCATGTGGGTGCTTTACAAATCTCTTGAACAGGTACATTCCCAAGCATCGCTATCGTAGCAGCTTTGCCTCTTGTAGAATGAGCCGTCTGCTTACCCGGGAGCTGCTTATGTGCCAGTTGATAGGATAACATGATACATAACACTATCCATCTAGAAATGGGCCTTTTAGAGGCAGGGAAACCAGTGTTTAACGGACCATAATTCACAAACAGTTGGTCAAACTTTCGTACACTTTTTGTTTTATCAAGATAGAATTTTAATACTCTTTTCAGATCTAGAGAGTGCAGAGCTCTCTCAGCAGGAGTGACAAGGTTTGCAAAGAAAGTAGGAAGAGTAACTGACTGGTTGAGGTGAAAATCAGAGACCACCTTAGGAAGGAACCTCGGTTGAGTAGGTAACACCACTCTGTTCGCCTGAAAAACGAGATAAGGCTCTGTAGAGCATAAGGCTTGTATCTCACTTACCCTGCGAGCAGATGTGATTGCCACGAGAAAAGCAGTCTTCCAGGAAAGATGCTAAAGGGATGCTTTGTGGATGGGTTCGAATGGGGGAGCCATTAGTTTAGAGAGGACTACATTCAGCTCCCAGGGAGGAGATGGAGCCCTAACCGGAGGATAGACCTTCTTGAGACCCTCCAGGAAATCCTTAACAACTGGCATTTGAAAGAACGAAGCCTGAGTGGGAGACTTTCTAGATGCGGTTATCGCTGCCAGGTGAACCTTTATGGAGGAGTATTGCAAACCTGCTTTGGCCAAATACAGTAAGTAGGGTAACAGTACCTGTTCCTGACCTCGAATAGGGTCATGACCTTCAGTAGAACACCACATGTAAAAACAGTTCCACTTAAAAGCGTAAGACTTCCTCGTAGAAGGTCTCCTAGCCTCCTTCAAGATCTGCATGCAGTCTTGAAAGAGACCTAAATGTCCATATTGGATGAACTTAGGAGCCATGCTGCTAACTTCAGGGATGGCAGGTTGGGATGGAACACCTTGCCGCCCGCCCTGGTCAGCAGATACGGATGACCTGGCAACCTCCTGTGTGGTACCTTGGACAGGTGAAGAAGGTCCGCGTACCACCACTGGCGAGGCCACTCTGGAGCAACCAGGATCATCTCTGACTTGGAATTGTACAGTTTCCTGATCACCAGGGGAATGAGGGGAACTGGTGGAAAGGTGTAGAGTAATGTCTCTGACCAGTCTATCAACAGAGCATTCCCCTTGGAGCCTGGTTGCGGGTACCTGGAGGAGAAGGCGCAGCATTTTGCGCTTTCTGCATCCGCGAAGAGATCGATGTCTGGTGTTCCCCAGTTGTGGAAGATGTCTTGCGCCACTTCTTGTTTTAGCACCCAGTCGTTTGCTTCTGCAAAATGCCTGCTTAGGCAGTCCGCTTGGACTTTGAGGACGCCTGGTAAGTGACTCGCAGAGATTTTCATGTCTCGTGCCAGAAGCCACTTCCAAATCGCCTGTGCTTCCAGCGACAGGGGTCTGGACCTGGTGCCCTCCTGCTTGTTCAGGTAGTACATCCTGCGGATCTTCCACTCTTTTATGTCCCCTAGCCATCTCGGAGAGATATTAGTTGGCGGGGGTGGAGACGGTACTGGTGAGGGTTCAGGAGTGACTTGCACTATCTGAAGTCTTGGAGAGGAAGAAGCACTCCTTGACGTCACCACCTGGGCGCCCCGCCTCGAACTGTCTCTTGACGTCGCCCTAGGTCTCTTTGCAGACGGAGACCCATGATTTGAGTGTGACCTCTTCGACGTCGACCTCTATGGCGACGTATGTGTCGACGTCATGTGTCTCGACGTCGAATGCCTGTGTCTCTCCGGCGTCAAACCCTAGGTGTTTGGCTCGTCATCGATGTAATTGGACCTCTCGACGTCGCCATGGTCCCTCTCGGCGAGCCAGACTTGGACCGCCTACGCGTTGGTGTCTTATGGGTCTTCTCACCTTGTCTCGACGGCGAAGGACGTCTCAACGTCGATCTCGACCCCGACTCGGAGCACAAAGGTATTTTTGATGTCAATTTGTCCCTCGACGGCGTACGAGACCGAGGTCTCCTTTTCTCACCTTTTTCTTTGCGCTCCAACCTTGTTTGAGAGGAGGGCTTCCTTGAGGGATGTTCTTCTCACCCACTTACTGTTTCTTTTCCTCTCTCCTGTATGGAGTGCAGCTTAATCTTGTCCCTTACCCTAAGGGTTCTTTTTGAAAACTTGCTGCAGTGGTAACACTGGTCTGGCTTGTAAGATTAAGGTGGACAAGCAATACAGACCGAGTGAGGGTCTGACTTAGCCATCTTTTTTCCACAGGCCGGGCACTTACTAAATAAGGCCGGCATTTTGACAGGAAAAAATAGCCAAAAGTCAGAAAAAATGAGTATTAGTAAGCTAAGTACTATAGACGTCGAGTGAAACCAAAAACGTTCACTTTAAACCAGAAAAAGTGATACAAAAATCACTAACTGGCAAGCTCAATGCTCCAGGATCCTCACAGAAGGAGCCGGATAAAAAGAACTGACCTAACTGTCACCTGTGGAGCATGATGGGAGCCTGGGGGTTCCTGGAGGTCTTAAAGGCACAGCGCCAATTTTCCAATTGTTTTTCTATGCAGACTTTCTAGGATAATCTGCCTCTATGATCTTGCCGTTTTGCCTTTGAAAATAAAGGTTGTGTGTTTCAAAGCAAACTCAGGGCAGTTTTCTTTATATATATATATCATATGTATATTATGACTTATATTTCTTTATTTTTTCAAATGTAAAAGTGTTAGATGCAATGATGGCAGTTTTTTGAGCCTAGTAATATGTTTTCAGGCTGCATATGCATATTATCTATATATATATGGGTATATATATATATATATATTATATATATATTATATATATATATATATACACATATACACACGCATATTATTGGCTATTGCTCCGGGGGCGGGGACTATTCAGTGCTTATGACTATTGAAGAGTATCCCCTGGAAGAGAAAAGACGTTTACAGAAACTCAACATTAGTTACAATAGGAAGATGTGTTACAAAAGTCTTCAGGACTAGCATTACGCCCCTCTAATGCTTCACCATATGTACCCCAATGCCAACCACGAATGTTGGAGTTGTTATGGCAGACAAGGAGATACTTTATACACATGCTGGGAATGCCAAATCTAACACCCCACAGGAAGAAACCAGCAAAAGCTCTAAAGTAAATATTGGGATATCACATGAGATCTGACCCCCAGGTGTTGCAGATTAGCTTGAGATAGAAGGGTCTTTCAAGGTCTGACTCGTATTTAGCACAGCAATGCAGGGGGCCAAGAAAAAAACTACTGCATTTCAGTGGAAGAGGGAAGTTGGCCCCCAACTGTTCCCCTGGCACCTGAGACTCTGGAACATCCTGCTTTTGAGTAATTAATAAGTAATCTTGCCAGAAATAATGCAGGTCGAAGGCACATGGAAACCACCGCTTGATTATTTGCTGCAAGGTCTCTCGAACATAATGTGCATGTTGGACATGGCATTCTTAAGAGAACATCCGTAAAACTTTTAGCTTTTTTCTACATTCTATTTTTTGCCTACTCTCTGTTCGTGACCCAAAAACTCGGAACCTGCTCTCACGGTATTGCAGTGGAAAGTTACGAGCACCCTCCCCACACGGGGTAGAAGCAGGGTACTTGCATGATTGGGTAAAGTATCATCCCTGGGAGAGCCCTATGGAAGGGTACACCATATACCCAGGGCGGGTAGGGCATTGGCAAGTCAGAGGACGTGGCACTGATCATGCCCCGCGAGACTCGCCGGCCCAATATGTAACCTACTCAGGTTGGCATCGGCACGGGTGAGTCAACCCAGAGGGGGTGTCCCCCTACCGTCAGAGCAGCCCTAGGGTATGTGCCGAGGGGTGAAGCTTGGGGTAGGTGAGTTGCCGGGTGGGGGCCTGAGTAGGACCGCTGCCGAACAGGGGAGAACCCCTAAGTGGGCTCCCTCCACCCTAGAGGTCAGTCTCCCTCTATGGGACACCTCCTGAGGTTGTCGAAGCCCATTTGTGGCTGTAGGGCCAGAGCCTTTCCCCACTGTGGGTGCAGTGTGGAAGGGCGCCATCTTTCCTACATCTGGTAGGAAGCAGCTCTTGGCTGAGGGGGGTGAAACGGATCGTCCACCTGTCATGACAAGCGGTGGGTGCGCTAGCACCAAAGTTAAGCTGGGCCATGTCCGGCCTGCTAATGTCGGTTGGCCTGCGCCCTTGCACCAGTGATGTTTTTAGACCTCCGCCACCAGCCTGCCAGGATAGGACGGTGTGTGCAGTGGCACCATGGGAGTGCCTAGCGTGAGTCTTCACAGACAATGGTGTGCTGGATAGTGCCCGGACAC
Source organism: Triturus cristatus (assembly GCF_964204655.1). NCBI lineage: Eukaryota > Metazoa > Chordata > Amphibia > Caudata > Salamandridae > Triturus > Triturus cristatus. The sequence goes on from NC_140595.1 coordinate 13,619,112, forward strand.
CACAGGTGTCTTGGAGACCCAGGACGCCGGCCTGCCACATTAAGCCGGTGTGCGTGCTGGTTATCGTATGGAGCCTTAAGGCTCTGAGCCCTTCCCTAATGTACTGCCGTGTGAAAGTACACGCACCCTTCCAGCACATGCTAGGAAGTGGTGCGGACATGATGTTTGTAAGCATAGGCCAGGCCTGCCATTGCATCCTGGGTGCGCACTTACACCTCAGGTGCGGCTAACCTATGTGTCTGACCTGTTCTGGCAGGCCGGTGCGTGCACTTGCACGGACTGCATATTTCAAACATGTGTATACCTGCCACAGCAGGTCTGTGGTAGAGCCCTTGTGCACACACTCCGGCTGGCCAGTAGTGAGCTTGGTCCATCCAGAGGAGGTCTTTCACCTCCACTAGGATGGAAGGTGAAGGGCTGGGCAGGCACTTACGGTGTTTCGCTGCCCAGGTAGGAAGGAATACCAAGGGTTCCCCTACCAAGAAGGCTTGCTCTTCCCTTAAGTTAGCATTGGGAAGGGGTCTCTTGTATCTCAGGCTGCACTAAGGGATTGCAGTGGCGCAGTCTCATGATGTTTCCTAATAATGTATTCACTATGCCAAACCTGTTGCAATCGTAATGGTGAACTTGGCATATCTTGCGTGGAAATGCCGCTTATGGGAAGTTTACATTTTTATTCATCAAACTGTTCTTGTGCCATGGTATCTAGTGGTGGTCAACAATGGAGGGCAGGGGAAGCACATCTGTGCATTTCCCTGTGACAGCCACAAACCATTGGGCGTGCAATTGAGATAGCCAAACTCGGCCATTTGCGGGTCTGGTGCAATATATGGATGGGGGAGGGGGGGGGCAGAGATTGTGACACCTGGCCTCTGGGGCCAGATCATGGCCCCTATAAAGATAGATCAGCATTTTGTGGCCTCATTGCAGACAGGACACAAATTTAGGGAACACATCTGTGGTTCAAAGGAATATCCTTTGAACCTTCCCCAACTTCAAAGGCCCAAGTGGGTAGAAGTATTCAGTGCCACCCCAGGAAGGGACGAGATCTGCTTGTGGGGACGCAGGACCGGAGAGCCTGGTCTGCATGGTGCACATTGCCAGAAGACTCTGTTGTACACATGGAGGAGAACAGCCTGTTGAAAGGACAGCGTGCCTTCCTGAATAGTGGCTGCTCTGGTCAACGACCTGCTGACATTTGGCACCCTGAAGTGGGCTCCCAAGTACCACTTGGCTGGTCTCCTGTTCTCTTGGAGGTCTAGGATTTTACAGATCTCCTACGAGGGGCCCACACCATCTAGCAGTGACATCTGGAGAGTGGTGCCCTCTAAGCAGCCACATTGCCTCCTGAAAGCTAGTAAGCACTGTGTGAGCTTGAAACTACCGAATCCTGCCTGGAGATTGGAATGCCTAGTGCGGAGCTCAAGAAGTTGCCCGCATCTATGGCAAAGTTATTCACGCACTGCAGAACCCACGGCATGTATAACCGTCTTGTTGGTGGTGAGCGGATTCACCGGTTGCGGGATCCCACGTGACCCGCGTCGTCGCATGCTCATTGCGTGCGGTGTCAGATTCCCAGATTGTGACTCTCGGGGGTGGGGGACACACCCATTGCAGAGTTTCATTCTACCTCAGGAAACCTTGCTGTACTTGTGCCTGTATGTGTGACCGGAAACGACTGTTACATCTGACATGAAGTGTGCCAGACCTAGAGGCCAGATTGTCAGGGCACAACCCAGATCAACATGTAACCGACAGGGGTGCCTGTCTGCTTGAGGAGACACCCCATGTGGTTTCCCATTCACTACTTCTTCCCTCACTGACCGCCTTGTGGTGGAACAACTACCCCTGCCCCCAATCTGGCCCTTCTGAAGACTTTGTGGTGCCAGTTAGGAGTGAGAGGAATTGACTAAGCTGGAGGGATGATTCTGAGAAGGTTCGGGTGCAGGCCAAAAGATTGTATGCCCCCCCCCCATGCTTTGCAGAACTGGGCTGGTGCCAGAAGGCCCTGGTAGATGCCTGTTTGTAACAAATTGTTGCTCTTAGCACGTTTCTGGTTAGCAACTTGTTGGTGAATTTCCTAAGTGGCGCCAAGACGTCTACCTCTTGTTTATGCTTACTGTCTATCAACACCTGCTTTCTGGGGACGCAGACCTGGTGGGACCTCAGCCATGAGAGGCCTTGTGTCCAGAGGGAGGGGCTGGTGAACTTTCATTCAGGGTGTCTGGGACAGTGGGGGTGAATAGGAGGGTAGCGGGAGAATTGGAGCCACAGGGTCTGCGGAGTGGTACCTATTTACCCGAGTGGTATCAGTGGCAACAAATTAGGGTGTCTGTGCATGTAAAAGTACCCCTAAGGACTGAGCTGGTACTTGTCGCATTGTGTAGTGGTGCAAAGTGAATAGGAGCGTGCAGCGGTAACTGCCTGTGAAATCCCTTTGCTTCGAAACACTGGTCGGCGGGTTTGGTTTACGCATTGTTCTGGTGCCAAAAGCACTTCACCTCTCAACAGTGGGTTTACCCACATGACCTCGTCCCGCGGTGCTGCTAAAAGTGTTATAATTCTGTGTATGTACATATTATTGATATTGTTGTAGTCCAGGGTGCATCCTATAGTCGTGTGAACTTCCATTAAAAGGATTGTGCGGCTGGGCCATGGTCTGACCATGTGTTGCACAGCATAAAGGTGCTGTGTGCGGATTAGAATAGGACTTTCACCATGTGTGCATATTATCGAGAACTGATCAACATGAACTGGGCCTAGTACTGCTAGTAAGATTGCCAAGAGTGATTCATGCCCCAGATTTCATGATATTCATGTTGCATCGTTTACTGTGTGTGATGAATATGAATTACATTTAACATCACATGTGAAGTCTCTCTTTTGTGTTGTGCAGAATATTTATTGTGTGCCCGTGCTGTGCTCTTGTTTTACACATTGCTTTGGAAGAACGCCAGACTGCTCAGTGCCAAGCTACCCAAGGGTGAGCACTGGTGGTACAGTGGCCTTAACAACGAAGTTTAAATTACGACTTACCTGAACAACGAAGTCCGAACAACGACAAATCTTACAACGACTTTCCTAAACCACGCCTTTACTTAACTTCTGCCTTCTGTGATCAAGATACATGGAAATAAATGACCACTAGATGGCAGGCTTGCATTCTGCATGAACTATATACTGCGCGCTCCAAACTGTTGAAGCTGGACAGAAACATTGCGAGGCATTCAGTATTTAAAAGGGAACTAATATTTCTGGATAACGTGGAGTCTGAGAGAAACGTTAACATCTTTGTTCAAACTCTAAGGGGCAGCTTTACAAGCCCATTGCGCCACTTTTGCGTCACTTTTAAGATGGGGAAAGTGACGCAAAAGTGGCGCAAGGCGCGTGTAAATCTGCCCCTAATTGCTCGTTTGTGCCGGCCTGGCGGTACCGTCGTTTTGTAAGTTGTGGTGACGCAGCAAGTAATATCGCCCTTGAGAACATATAGTTATGTTATATGATGGCTTGATGACTATGCAATACTAGCCTGGAGTCTGGGCTCGGCTGAAGGGTATTAATAAAGGGGCTGTGGACCACTCATGGCCACACCCACTGCGAGCATATCTGTGTGCGGTGTGTCTTTGTAAAGTATGGTCCGCAGCCCGTGCAGCATAACTAAGTTGTAGTCCTGTTTCAATTAAAGGACTTCTGATAATGTTAATTTGTGTCTATTTTGTGTACACTCAATATAGAATTAAGTTGCTTCTAGGAGCTTCTGGCTTCGGAATTTAATAAGGCACACATTTTAGACTGCACAGGCAGTATCCCGGATCGGGGCAATAGTTGGAAAGCATTTTTTTTTTTAACACGCATTCCTTTACAAAGAAAATTCGTGGGAAAGAAATGCGTGGGAAAAAAAATCGTGGTTTAGACGGGGTCGTGGCTACGACCTCGTTGTTAGGGAAGTCGTGGTTGGGGGAACTCTTAGTTCCAACATACAACCGGTACAGTGTGTGTAATCACCTGCCCTTGACGGGAGCGGTGCCTTATGCTTGGTTGGGGTATCCCAACCATCAGTGCCACGTCCAACAGTGCTCTTCTAGGTGCAGTGTGAGAGGACCATTCTCTTGAGAGACTGGGAGGTGAGAGGGCTAACCTTACAGAGAAGGATTTTGGGGATCTTTAATGTAACACGAATATGATTTTTTGGTTAGTTTTCAGCCACATGGATGAAATAAGTACCAGGAATGAGTGAGTGGGAGTGTAGGGAAGCGCCCCTTTTTGACATGGTTAGCCCCACGTTTTTGTATTTGATGCAATTTTGAGAGAAAGTGCACTGAGTTCCTGCTAACCAGGCCCCCGGTGCCAGTGCTCGCTCTCAAAAACTGTACAATTGTACTCCAAGTGGCTATACCTTTAGCACTCCCTGCAAGTCCCTAGCAAATGGGTCCCCTGGTACCTAGGGCAGAGGGTACCTAAGAGGGTCTCTAAGGGCTGCAGCATGCATTGTGCCACCTTTTGGAACCCCTCACCAAACTCATGCAAACTGCTATTGCAGGCTGTGTGTCTTGGTGCAGACGAAAGTGAAAACACAATATGGCACAGTGTCTTGTGTGCCATGCCTGCATGCAAGATAGGTAAATCACCCCTAAAGCTGGCCTTAAGGCAGGGTGCGCTATATTACATGTGTAGACATATCTGCATGAGTACAAGTGGCCAGGGAAGCCATTTGGAGTACATGTGCTGGGCACTGGGCAAAAACGAGTTCCCCAGCTACATGATGGCCTCACTGAAACCAAAGATGTTTGGTATCAAACATCTTGAATTAATAAACCCACACTGATTCTAGTGATGGATTAATACATGCACCCAGAGGGCACCTTAGAGGAGCCCCAGAAAACCTATCAACTACTAGTGTGCGGACTGACTGGTTCCGGTTAGCCTGCCGCCATAGATGAGATTCTGACCCAGGGGTGAGGGCCTTTGCTCTAAGGAGATCAGAAAAAAGTGTGTTCAGGCAGAGGGTGTTTTACACCTCCTCCAGCAGAATGACCTGTAAATTAGCATTCCAAAGCACGGAGCTTCAAAGAGCCCACCGCTTTTGACATGCAAATTTGGCTTCCCTCTGAGCTGAGGGAATGCAACCCCCCTCCCCTGACCAGGGCCTATTTGGTACCTGGACAGGCGGGAAAATTAGTAGTCAGAGAGGCGTTTTCCCTCTCAGTCTAGTTCCACCCCGAAGGTGGGCTACCAGATGTGGACATGAAAATTAGGAACTATAGGACAGTGGTCATATACGGGACATAGTGACGCCAGGAGTAAGTAGCCCATAGGCTACTAGCCTACACTCCCTAAATTTAGTATTTAGGGTGGCCACCGGCACCAGGAAGTCAGATCCTGTTGAATTGAAAGGAGGAGGAGGACCCTGGAGAGCTGCAAAAGTAAGAACAGAGAACCAGCAACTGACTTGGCACAAACCTTGCTGGCCTGTCTGCTGTTCCCGACAATTGCGCCAAAAACAACTTGTCCTGCAGCTGCAGTGCCTCCACAAGCCTGGGAGGACTGCCAACCCTTCACCCAAGACAAAGCAAATCCCATGGAGTGCTCCCCTGCACCCTGCAGGCACCCCACAAGACCGGAAAGGACTCCGGACCGCTGAAAACCTGACACAGAAAGTTCCACTGCACCCGTACCTCCTAGCCCGAGTCTAAGTGGGCCAATGGAGCTAGCGTGGTCCCCAGACCCTCCAGCGACAAAGCTCACCTTGGGTTTTGCAAACAGTGGACTCTTCATCGCCCGCAGCCTCTTTGTGCAGATACCCTCTAATGCGAGTGTCTCCGGTGGCAAAAACACGACGCCTCAGGATACCTCTGCACCCGGCCGACTTGACCCGCGGATAGGAAAACCAAAGGTGTTCCTATGTCCCCGAGCATTGCGAGACCTGAGCCCCTTGTTGGTTCAGCCAGACTGGCCCCCCAGTCCCAGCTTGCAGCATCTTTGTGACCAGACCGATCCCCACAGACTTACACGGGGCACCTGGCGCTAAAAAGCACCTCTGCATCCAGCCTCCCCAGTGCTGCCCAATGTGACCTGCTGGTGCTTTTTTAGATCTTGCCCTGTACTCACCTTAAGTCCAGAAGATTGGTCCCATACATCGCTGTAAAGTACCTGTAAGCAGTACATGTCTTTAATCCATAGAATAACCCTAGCCTCAGAAATTGCACTGTCAATTTTTTAAAACTGTTCAAATTGACAACTCAAAACGTACTTACCCAATTTTGATGATCTTGGTGCCTAAAGCAATATAAATACAAGTGCTATTTTTATAGATTGGTGTGGCTCTCCTTATGGAGTTGTGTTTGTCATTTATTGACCGTTTGTGTGCAGGTAATGTCCAACACACTTCTCTGATAAGCCTAAGGCTGCTCCACCACACTATCCCCTAAGAGAGCACCATGGGACTGCAAGAGGAAGCCCCTCTCCACTCATAAGAGATACCTGGACCATTTGCACAATAGATCTCTCTTTGCTATACTAAATAAAGAGCCAGCTTTCTAGGGGTGGCAGGACAAAAGGGGTTTGTAGGTATCTAAAGGTAAAATTCTGTGATATATATCTATACATAAAATGTACAATTCAATGTGTCTACATTTTGATGCTTTAAACTTCATTAAAATACCTTTGGGCAAAAAGAAAAGCAGTTCGTCTGCTGCACTTTTATTCCTGGGAGAACCCTAATTTTCCATATCCCGCAGTGACCTTATGCACTTACCAAGCCGTATGCGGTGCTGCGCTCATGTTCCTGGGTGATGTCCGCAACATATGCAAAAATGACAGAGAAGGTGACAGCAAAAACCCCTGACATGGAGATGACAGCAAAGTACCACCTACAGTAGAGAAAGATAGAAAACAATCACAGTTAAAGTAAAACCACCCTCCCAGTGCCTCAGAACCTGGGCCCTGGGCGCACATGGGGCAAACCACAGCTGTCACACTCCACACTGGGCCCGGCACCTCCACCTTCAGCCTCCCACTGCGCTTCCTCCACAGCCAGTTCTTTATCCCCTCTCCAACTGAGAAACTTTGCTCCCTTCTAGCGACAGTTCGCATGACCAAGTGAGCAAACAGAAACCTGCACTTCAATGGTACCTCTAGTATATAAATAACTATATATATATATATATATTACATCAAGTATAATTCTACTGCCTCGCGACAGCTTGAATTATTGTTAAGGACACACTCACTAGTGTGATTAAAGTTCAAGGCGGATTTATTTCAAAAACACTGCCATACCCAACGCGTTTCGCCTTTCCTGAAGGCTTGATCACGGGATAAAGCCACCTTGAACTTTAATCACACGAGTGAGTGCGTCCTTAACAATAATTCAAGTTGTCGCGAGGCAGTAGAATTATACTTGATGTAATTGAAACCGGCTTGTCCCTGTCGGAAAGGACGCACCGCCTTAGGAGTGAGCGCCAGCGTCGCTATAGAGATAGATCTATAGATCTATAGATCTATCTATCTATCTATCTATCTATCTATCTATCTATCTATCTATCTATCTATCGGGGACTCTTCACCCCCCTCCTCCTGTGTTTGTTACACAACATTGATCCAAATGTAGTGGCAGAGTATGTGTTTCCTGGATACCGCGTGGTGCAAAATGCACAACAATCTAGAAGAGAATGATGTGCATTGCTCACGTCGATCTGCCAGGCTGGATAACTCATGATCAGTGGCAGTTGTAGTGTATGTAACCAGTGTCTGGTCACAAAAGAAATAACTTTAAACTCCTCCAAATATGAAATTAAAACTTTAAACAACTGTAGGAGTAAAAATCGTGTGTACCTTATTCTCTGCCCATGTGGGTATGGATATATAGGGGAAACAGGAAGAGAGTTGAGAATCAGGATAGGTGAACATAAATCAGCCGTCAATACTAACAAAGAAAATGCCCCTCGTGTGAATCACTGGAGAGAGAAGGACCACAACGCTAATTAATTGAGGTGGGTAGTTCTGCAAAAGATTATGGAGCAGAAGGGAAAGGGGAACTGTATACAGCGTAGAAAGAAGCAGGAACAGTGGTTTATGATCAAGTTTGACACCATTAGAAATGGGTTAAACAGTAGAGAGGATTGGGAAACCATTATACAAACCTGATTGGACATTGAGGATAGAGGGTACATATACAATGAAATGATAGTCCAAAAAGAGGCTATACAAACACTAAATGTGCAGGGAACAAATATACATAGGATTAAATTCAACATATCCCCTCGTTTCTGTAACTAATAAACATACTGTCTAGTTCTGCATATTAGTATAATATAAAGACTCAGGAATTTGTCGTACGATGTACTCTCCCATATGTGTGCCTATATCTATACCACCTTAAAAGATGGCCGCTCCATATACGTTATGAAGTGGGACCAGAGAGCAACGATAATCTAGCATTAGAACAGTCCGTATAAAGATTGAGATGGCGAGTGTAAGGGTGCACCATCCTGTTATGTGATGAACCGTAGCCTCTCTTCGTTTTTCTTTATTTTTCTTGTATTAAAAAAACGTGGCATGTTTGGCCGTGCTTTAGAACTCAGCATGGACACATAATTTTAACTTCTATTTTGAATATATATTGATCACGACTTGTTAATAGGATCCCCTTGCCAAGGGTAATAAGAGACTAGGATGGCCATCACACATTTTTTATACTACGAACTCATCAATTAGTAGCTACATATGAGGTATGAGCCCTTTCAAAGATGGCGGCGAAAGGCGATCGTATACATTACATCGCAAACATAGAAAACGTCCGTCCCGTACCTCGGGTTTGAGCACCCAGAGGATCATGGATCTCTGATGAGGTCATAAAATAAAGACGTTCGGCCAAGACGGGCTCTTTATAGCGAAAGCGAGGCGAGGAAGAAAAACACTATTTAATAGCAAGGTAAGCATTGCAATGGCGTGCGAAGGAAACGAGATAACGCTAGCTTCTCCAAACTACTGGGGGGCTGATTTGGAGGAAAACTTTGTATGACGTCAGAAGGGGGCCTGAGACAATTAGGCGATATCTAGGTTATACTTGTAAATTAATATCGATAAACGTGGTAAGAACATGCGAGCATGAATGACAAATGGGGAAAATTAATAAGGCACCCCTAAAAGAAACCCTTTTATATGTTTTTAATGGCGAATAAGAAAGAAAGTTTTTCTGCAGATAAGGACATTAGTTGGTACAAATAGAGTTATTCGTTTATCCACAGATTGGCAAGCACAACCTGGACAGATACATCATAAATCTGCAAGGGGAAGAAAACAGTGCGGATAAAATTACCCTCGCCCATAATATCTTAAATTAAAACTTTTTCGAGGTAAGCCTGCAATTACTTTTTTGAGATATGACAAGCTTGAATGTAAGGATAGATGATTATTTGAACATCACGCCCTGTTTATTCCAGCATTTCACATACGCAACCCCTAAAATATACGGCTGATGTGGAGACACCACCAAAATCAATAAACGGGGACAGTGTCAGTACGATACAAGATAAAAAAAGAAGGGGATAAAGTCTGGAATGAGGAAATAAATCTAAGGTACTCATTTCAGTGAGAACACTAAAAAGAAGTGGTGAACTAAAAGAATGGCCATCCCGTTACCCACAATTATGTTATACTTTATATTTTCAGAAGCGGAATAGAGCATTGGGAAGATATAGGATAGGACGACTTTAGTCCCAATACCGGTACATGACAGATGTCCCTTACGGTCAGTATTAAGTTTAGACCTTCAAAATAAAGGGGATCAACAACAGTGTACTGTATGAGAGTGAGAGATGGATGTACTATTTAAAGTATAAATGTAAGAACGATTAGAGCGTGAGATTGATGTCTACAGATCTCATCTTGAAATGCAATGTAAACCTTTTTAGTAAAACCTCCTTTTAAGATAAACTGTATGATACATAGGATGTTCTTAACATGTGATATGTAGGATGTTCTTAACATGTGATATGTAGGATGTTCTTAACATGTGATATGTAGGATGTTCTTAACATGTGATATGTAGGATGTTCTTAACATGTGATATGTAGGATGTTTTTTAAATTGTATTGGATGGTTATGAGGGAACATTAGGATGTAAGTTAACCCCTTCCTTCTTTTTATAATAGATATGATTTGCACCACAAGAAGATTTGTGACCTGATATCGTAATTTGTCCTGAAGAAGGTGGTAAAGCTTTTAGAGCTTATAGACCACAGAAACGCGTCGACGCTCCTGCTTTTTTTGAATCCCAAATAGCGAGGGACTTTTAGATGATAAGGAAATTTTTCATTAAAAAGTGCCAGACAGATTCTATATAGCTTTGGGATCTAATACACTTCTTAATAGGAAATATTGATTGTCTGTAGTAAGTAGGGTCACAATAGGTTTTGGTGTCTATGATTGTTTAGGAACCATGTTGAAAGACACTGCTATGTATTAAATGTGGAATCTTTTTATGTATTAATAACAATGTATTTTTTCGGAATTTTTTCGAAATTTTAAAAACAGTAAAATTCATTTTAACTGACAAAAGTGTATGCATTGCATTTCAGTCTGAACTGTATTTTGGCTTGGAAGACGGTTGCCTTAGAGCAGTGTTCTTCAATCTGTGGGGCGCGCCACCATCCCAGGGGGGGCGCGCCACCCTCCCAGGGGGGGCGCGCACTCCACACGAAAATCTGATGGCTGATATTCGGCCGGCGTAACGGAGGTTTTGAACACGGCGGGATGGCAACCCTCACACCTTCAGCCCTTGAATAGCTGTTAAGAGGTGCTTGAAGGTGACTGAGAGGGAGGGGCTGCAGCTTCAGTCGCAGGGGCATCTATTCAGATGCAAACAGCCCTGAATGCGTCTCTGCAATTTAGAGGGGCCTCACACATTCCCTTTCTGCCCAGGGCCCCAAACATCCTAGAACCGGCCCTGATTACCCCGAGGCAGAGGCAGCACGTGGTTCTCTTCACAGAGCTTAATTACAGTCACTAAATTGTAAGCAAACCTCGGTTCTGCAAACATGCAGTCTATAATTGGAATAAAATTAAGAAATGGCACAATCGCACCCACACTGATTAAACAAAGTATGGAGGACAATCAGTTAAATCAGTTCTCTTGGAGTATCTCCTTTAAGTACTGTACAGCACAGTGGGGGATGGCAAAACTAACATTTTGGAAAGAGAGCCTGTCTTCTCCTTGTCATGTCCAGGAGGGGGTGAGGAGCCCTACCCCTCCCTGGAATACTTGAAAACTGCATGCCCACCCCTGTGCCCACCCTGGTGGATCCCGTCCCAGTCCTGGAATGGCTCCTGCAGCGAGGGTGAAGTTCTTGATGGGCCTCTTCTCAAAAAGGCTCAGCTCAAAATTAATATGAAAAGGTGGGAGAGTGAGTAAATGAAGGGATGGGTGGATGGCTGGATGAATTAGTGAAAGGGTGAATGGATGAATGAAAGATTGAATAGATGGGAGAATGAGAGAGGATGGATGGATTGATGAGTGAGTGGAAGGATGGATGAGAGAAAAGGTAAATAGCTGAATGTATGGGTGGAAGGGTAGCAGGATGGGTAAAAGAGTGGATGGATGAGTGAAAGGATGGATGAGTGAAAGGATGGATGATGAGTGAGTGGGTGGATGGATGAGTGAAATGTTGGATGGATTGATGAATTGATAAGTGCAAGGGTGAATGGATGGAAGGATGAGTGAAAGGGTGGATGTAAGGATGGATGAGTAAGTGAAAGGGAGAGTAGATGGACAAAAGGATGAATAGATGAGTGAAGGAGTGAAAGGATAGATGGATGAGAGAAAGAATGGATGAGTGATGGGGTCAATGGATGGATTAATGAGTGGATGAGTAGATGGATGGGTGGGTGGATGGATGGAAGGAAGGAAGGATGGCTAAGTGAAAGGGTCGATGGAGAGAGGAAGGGAGGATGGATGGATGACTGAAAGGGTGGATGGGTGGAAGGATGAGTGACTGGGTGGATGGATGAGTAAGTGAAAGGATGGCTGGATGGGTGAAAGGGTAAATGGCTGGATGGATGAGTGAATGGATGGGTAGAAGAGTGAATGGATGAGTGTACAGATGGATAGGGTGGATGGGTGGAAGAATGAGTGAATGGATGGATGGGTAGAAGAGTGAGTGGATGAGTGTACAGATGGATAGGGTGAAAGGGTGGATGGATGGATAATGGATGGATGAGTGAAAGGATGGATGAAGGAATGGTTGAGTGAAATGATAGATGGAAGGATACGTGATGGATAGGTTTGCAAACGGTTGAATATGTTTGGATTTGGCTGGGTTTACTTATATTCTATGGCGTGACCTCCTCTGATGTGTCTGTAAAACGTACCTATTGTCCTGAAGTTTTGTCCTGAATTTTGACCTCCTGTCCTGAATTTGTGTCCTGAATTTTGACCCTTTGTCCTGAATTTTTACACTCACCGTCAGCAGTAGCAAAAAATCCATCCACAGATTGACCGTCTCTGTGGTGAAAAACAGGCAGACCCGTCACATTAATGTTGGTGGTGTTATTATCAATCTGTCATGTGTAAAACAAAGCATCCTAGTAAAAACAATTTGCACACATTTTATCTTGGAACATTTTGTTTGTTTTGAGCCGTGTAATAAGCCTGTCCCACACCCACTCACAAACCTACAGTTCACTAAACTCCCATTGCGTTGAACATTATTTGCCGGATATGGCCCGGGATATGCGGGTGGCAGTCAATTATGTAGTGTACAAGATTCCAGAAATTTCTGTCAGGTGGTGGGGGGGCCCGACATTTCAAAAAATTCAGTTGGGGGGGCTCAACCTACAAAAGTTTGAAGACCTCTGCCTTAGAGAGTGGAGAGTGATATATTGTGTTATGTAAGGATTGCACAAGAATCAACATTTCAGTTGTATGAGTGTGTTCTCCAGGGATTTACCTCCTTGCTTAGTTAACTCATGATCACCCCATCCATCCACCCATGAAAGAAGCCCCCTTCTCTTCAGCCTACTGGGGGTTCCCTTTGTCAGCGTAAGGTTATGTTAGCACCTAAGGGAGGTGTCTTTGCACAGCGAACAACAATACTTAACCATTTACAATGCACTGAACGGCGTGCACCACTACACTCCCTCCCTAATGGGGCAGCACCCACTGCTCTGTACAGCGGTGGAAAAATCTCCTCACACTGTGCAGGTTTGAAACTTTGACCCACCTCATGTGACATGCAACCCTACAGTGTCCTGTACCCAAAGAACTGACATTGTGAGGCTGTGTACTGGTGCACCTGTGGTGCCAGCATTTGAGGCTACTGAAGAGGACCACAGCTCGTCTGCCCCTAGGGGTCAATATCAAACCGGTCTATCTTCTTCTAGATTGTGCCCAGCAACTAGCCTGCCACCTCACAACCTGAAATACCAAGATCACAGGGGCAGCAAGGTCGCCTTCGTAGACCACAAGGACACTCCTGCAGACGGTGAAGTCACTCCTGAAGACTACAAGGACTCCTTTACAGACCACAGCGGGACCAGTGGTCTCCCAAACGTGGCCAGTGGTCTCCCAAACGTGGCCAGTGGTGTCTAAAAAGGGACGAACGGTCTCCACAACGGGACAGAAGGTCTCTCCAGTCACAATACCCCACACACCTTTAAAGTGCCCCAGGATCAAAGGTTGTTCATATCATTCTAAAATGCATTTACTTAACCAACTCAACAACATTGGTTAATCATTTCACTGTTGAAAAAGTGTATATGCAGTTGATTACATTAATTGATTTTGTCTGATGACTTTACCAAACCACTAAGCACTGGTCTTGGTCATATGTGTTATTATACATGTTTAATCCTCTACAATAACAAATAGGCCCCATTCACTACGGCCTCATCGTTCTCAAGCTTGCAACAACCCTCTGAGTTTATCCAATCACTACTCACAGCCACTCACTACCTCCTTTTCTTCCAATGGCTGCTGAACTGTGTCCCACTTCTACCCAATCACTGTTCACAGTGCCCTCCTCTCCCACTTACCAGATTCCCCCAGACCAAGTCTACCCAATCACTGCTCACAGCACTCAGCTGACAACCTCCTTTCACTTACCTTCAGATAACCAAGAGTCCATTCTACTCACCATGGGCTGATCTGCATGAGGGGGATGGGCGCGCAGGTAAAGAAGACAGTAAGTAGGAGGAAGGACTTCCTGCCCCAGACATCGGACAATGCCCCGATAAGAGGGGCACTCAGGAACGACAACAGACCCTTGAGAGAGACAGAAAGCACACGTCATTGTGCTTGCCAGCCCCAGTGCCCTAAGTAACTCTTGACTATACTAGCACCCATAATCTGTCCCACAATGCCAACCCCCCAGGACTTCCCCCAAACCACAGCACGGCATCCTATTGCAGACCAGCTACGACCACCCAAGTATGTTCCACCCTATGCCCCACAACAACATTATTCACCCCCAAAACAGCCTACCCCAAACACTTCCTAACTTACACCATTCTCCACAATCACTGTCTGCCACACACATCTCCTCTACCAGTCTCACGAGCCATTCCACAGCCAGTCTTTCTGAAACTGTCGTGCACAGTCCTCCTATCAAGTAAAATACTGACAGTCAGCATGTCCTACATCCAGTCACACTTTTTCTACCTCAATGAGTGTGTGTCAGACAGCAGCGCCAAGTCTCGGTCTAACTCGAGGCCTACTAGACCGCTCTAGGCACAATGTCCCACAGCAGCCCTGACACGCGAGCAGTCTTTATGAAGCAGTCTGGAGCAGATAGTAGAAGACACTCCAAGAAGCACAGACCTCTGGTATTTTACTAGCTTGAGATTACTTTGCATCATAATCTGCAGTGTGCCCACTCCTCTAGAGAAGTGCATTTCTACATACCAATGGGCATCTGATCACATGGCCCACAGATGCCCCCCACGTAGGTACAAAAGGGCATTACCTTGACACCGTGGATGAGGCCATTCATCAAGAAGGTGTGCTGGGGAAAGGTGGTGTGCAGCACCTGTGAAGGAACACATTCCATCAGCCAACCATCAGATCCTCCAGTGCATTATACGTGGGCATTTTAACCACACTCCGTGCATTTTACCCACAACCCACTTGAGCTGTTAACAAATTAAACAATTATCACTTCACTGTAGAAACAGGTGCTGTTAGCCTCAGTAAGGTTAGCATGGTTTCCATGGGGGCCGTTTTTTTTTTTTTAAAGAAACGAACAATAGCAGTTTATTTAAGTTGCATTTTGAATTCACTCAAATCAAGGCAAAATGCTACAAATGCCTCCCCTGGACAACAAATTCCATGAACAGCGGTGGGAATCTTAAGCGACACACACGAGAGTTCAAAGTACCACGGCTTACAGGATTACAAACAACTAAAGGAAAGATGTCGGGCTGTTTCCTACAATCTCAAGGCTGACTCAACCTCTTCAAAGGCTCTTTTGGATTGCACAATGAGGGGCTGATAAAGGCAGCAGAGTCACTGCCTCACGTACAGAAGTGTCGCCATCCCGCGCATACAAGCACGTGTTGCCATCCCACGAATACAAGCACGTGTTGCCATCCCACGAATACAAGCACGTGTTGCCATCCCACGCATACAAGCAAGTGTTGCCACCCCGCGCTGCCATCCCACGCATACAAGCACGTGTTGCCATCCCACGCATACAAGCACGTGTTGCCATCCCGCGTATACAAGCACGTGTTTACAAGCACGTGTTGCCATCCCGCGTATACAAGCACGTGTTGCCATCCCACGCATACAAGCACGTGTTGCCATCCCACGCATACAAGCAAGTGTTGCCATCCCACGCATACAAGCAAGTGTTGCCATCCCACGCATACAAGCAAGTGTTGCCACCCCGCGCTGCCATCCCACGCATACAAGCACGTGTTGCCATCCCACGCATACAAGCACGTGTTGCCATCCCGCGTATACAAGCACGTGTTTACAAGCACGTGTTGCCATCCCGCGTATACAAGCACGTGTTGCCATCCCACGCATACAAGCACGTGTTGCCATCCCACGCATACAAGCACGTGTTGCCATCCCACGCATACAAGCAAGTGTTGCCATCCCGCGCTGCCATCCCACGCATACAAGCACGTGTTGCCATCCCACGCATACAAGCACGTGTTGCCATCCCGCGTATACAAGCACGTGTTGCCATCCCGCGCTGCCATCCCGCGCATACAAGCACGTGTTGCCAATCCAAGCACGTGTTGCCATCCCACGCATACAAGCACGTGTTGCCATCCCGCGCACACAAGCACGTGTTGCCATCCCGTGCTGCCATCCCGCGCATACAAGCACGTGTTGCCATCCCGCGCATACAAGCACGTGTTGCCATCCCGCGCACACAAGCACGTGTTGCCATCCCGCGCATACAAGCACGTGTTGCCATCCCATGCGTCCAAGCATGTGTTGCCATCCCACGCATACAAGCATGTGTTGCCATCCCACGCATACAAGCACGTGTTGTCATCCCACGCATACAAGCACGTGTTGCCGCCACCCCACGCATACAAGCACGTGTTGCCGCCACCCCACGCATACAAGCACGTGTTGCCGCCACCCCACGCATACAAGCACGTGTCGCCATCCCACGCTTCCAAGCACGTGTCGCCATCCCACGCATACAAGCACGAGTTGCCATCCCACGCATACACGCACGAGTTGCCATCCTCACGCATACAAGCACATGCTGCCATCCCGCATATACAAGCACATGTCGCCATCCCGCGCATACAAGCACATGTCGCCATCCCGCGCATACAAGCACATGTCGCCATCCCGCGCATACAAGCATGTGTCGCCATCCCACGCATACAAGCATGTGTCGCCATCCCACGCGTCCAAGCATGTGTCGCCATCCCACGCGTCCAAGCACGTGTCGCCATCCCACGCGTCCAAGCACGTGTCGCCATCCCACGCGTCCAAGCACGTGTCGCCATCCCACGCGTCCAAGCACGTGTCGCCATCCCACGCGTCCAAGCACGAGTTGCCATCCCACGCGTCCAAGCACGAGTTGCCATCCCACGCATACAAGCACGTGTTGCCATCCCGCGCACACAAGCACGTGTTGCCATCCCGTGCTGCCATCCCGCGCATACAAGCACGTGTTGCCATCCCGCGCATACAAGCACGTGTTGCCATCCCGCGCACACAAGCACGTGTTGCCATCCCGCGCATACAAGCACGTGTTGCCATCCCATGCGTCCAAGCATGTGTTGCCATCCCACGCATACAAGCATATGTTGCCATCCCACGCATACAAGCACATGTTGTCATCCCACGCATACAAGCACGTGTTGCCGCCACCCCACGCATACAAGCACGTGTTGCCGCCACCCCACGCATACAAGCACGTGTTGCCGCCACCCCACGCATACAAGCACGTGTCGCCATCCCACGCTTCCAAGCACGTGTCGCCATCCCACGCATACAAGCACGAGTTGCCATCCCACGCATACACGCACGAGTTGCCATCCTCACGCATACAAGCACATGCTGCCATCCCGCATATACAAGCACATGTCGCCATCCCGCGCATACAAGCACATGTCGCCATCCCGCGCATACAAGCACATGTCGCCATCCCGCGCATACAAGCATGTGTCGCCATCCCACGCATACAAGCATGTGTCGCCATCCCACGCATACAAGCATGTGTCGCCATCCCACGCGTCCAAGCACGTGTCGCCATCCCACGCGTCCAAGCACGTGTCGCCATCCCACGCGTCCAAGCACGTGTCGCCATCCCACGCGTCCAAGCACGTGTCGCCATCCCACGCGTCCAAGCACGAGTTGCCATCCCACGCGTCCAAGCACGAGTTGCCATCCCACGCATACAAGCACGAGTTGCCATCCCACGCATACACGCACGAGTTGCCATCCCACGCATACAAGCACATGTTGCCATCCCATGCATACAAGTACGTGTTAACATGCCACGCCTACAAGCACATGTTGACATACCACGCGCACAAGCACACGTTGGCATTCCATAAACAGGAGTACGTTATCATGGCTTAACAAGCCACTGGCATCTGCATCACCCATAGGTTTTGCACTCAAAGTTTCTACCTCTTTCCCTACGTTTGACTGAGTTGGGTGAAGGACCTCCACAACTGAAGCTCATATCTGGGACCCTTAACGGCAGAACATTGCACAGATCACCTGTAGCGCCCACACGCAAGTTGAGCCTTGGTGGTCACTCCGGCAAGTAAGGCTCACGCCCTCACACGCACAGGCTGCAAGGTGTCCATATTTCAATGTAAATGTCAAATTCTGGAAACCCACAAAGTGATTCATGGCTTCCAATAGTCTAAAATTGTCAAAAGGGCCACGATAAAATGCGGTGTTATTACATACAATGGCATCCTCGCCTGCAGCCAGTAATTGTGCAGTAGGGGAGCTGTTTAAATAGGATTGTGGCCAAAGTACCGAAAAATATATCCTTTATGGGCTTTATACAAAACTCAACAAAAATGTAATGCAGCAGCAGGAGCTAAGATACTGAGTAAAAGAATAGCTTGTGAAGGGTTAATATTTTTACGTGGAGCACAAAGGCACCACTTGATGTTTCACCGCCGTCTCTGAATGAACTCGAAAGTTACTTCAGGAGAAAAACCCTGAATAAGCATCCTGAAGGTGGCATCAGCCATCACCACCCTGACCCAAGCCCATGAACATGGAAGGGGGGTTTGCATCCTGAAGGTGGCATCAGCCATCACCACCCTGACCCAAGCCCATGAACATGGAAGGGGTGTTTGCATCCTGAAGATGGCATCAGCCATCCCCACCCTGATCCAAACCCATGCACATGGAAGGGGTGTTTGCATCCTGAAGGTGGCATCAGCCATCACCACCCTGACCCAAGCCCATGAACATGGAAGGGGGGTTTGTTATTGGCACAAACCAATGGTCTTCCCCAACAGGCTCCGCTTCTCAATACAACACCTAATGGGCAATTCTAATAAATGCAGCGCATAGTTCTGAAGTGACATAAAAGGAATTCACAACTTGCTTCTTTGTCCATGGGTCCAGGCTTTCAGAATGTATCGGAAACAAATATTACTTGAGTTTGGCATATAAAATCTAAAAATGTACTTTTTCAAACTATGAGACAAGAGAAATCCCAATCCTACGCCAGGAAAGTCTTTCTTAAATTTGTCATACAAAAATGAGAAACGTTTAAAAGAATTAACACTTTATGTTAAGGCTGTGCGTTATATGAAATCAACATTCAGAGAATTGAATGATTTTCTAACAGGGTCTGCTCTCTTTATAGCCCAGAGGTGGTTGTGCTTCAGAGACTATCACGCAAGGGGTTTGGTTTGGAAAATAACATGGGTGAGTGGAAGAGCACAGACTTGGGCTGAGAATCCCGGCTTGCGGCCATGTGAAGCCTGCCCATGACAGCGGCACTGAGGCTCTGTCCACTGGCAGTATCTTCTGGGCAGGCCCAGCATTCCATCTCCCCAGAACTGAAGTACCAGTGTGAGTACACTCATTCCTAACACCCATCACCGACTACAGCTATCAATAGAAACGTAGATAGACAGACAGACTGCTTGGCCTCATGGCATTGAAAATAATGATGGCCCAATAACATGTTATTTACAGCAACTGTACTAATAAACATGCATTGACACATTTATTGTGTTCTGGGTAAGAAAACTCAGCTCTGGGGACCCTTCCCGACCTTGGCTTTTGGCTGGACTCTACTCTGTCCATGAAGCCTCAGGCTGCCACGGTGGCATCCTCGTGCTTTGCCACCATGAGGTGGCATAGAACGATCCTGTGGACACTTCCCTTTGTTGCTCAAAGAATCATCATTCAGGCTCGGATTCTGTCCAGGTTAGATTATGGTAACATCTTATATCTAGGAGCAGACACATCCGTGATCAGAAGCCTCCAAGTGGTCAGGACTCGGCTGCCAGGCTCCTGTTACAGCGTCATCAACACTCCTCTGCGTCCGGCCTTCTTCACGACCTCCACTCAGGGCGGGACTGGGAACCAAAACCGGCCCTGTCAAAGTGCTCGGCCGGCCCCCGGAGGCGTTGCTGCCGAGCTGTTTGCAAGGGCCGATTTTGTTGCAGGGCGCCGATATTGCTGGCCACTGGTAACAAAAACAGCCTTCCAGGGGTCCAAAAACAGCCCCCGTCATGGTGACCCACTAGGGAAACGCCCTGTGCCCGCTACGGCCAGTCCGGCCCTGCCTCCACTGGCTCACCCTGGAGAAGTGTATCACTTTTAAGATACTCTGCTATATGCACAAAATACACCCCCATTCCGAAGTTCAGTATTTGCAAAACCTTGTCTCTCCCTACCACCTTCCTGATGCTCGACGTTCCAGTAATCAATCTCTGTTCATCATTCCTAGAGTCAGGCGCACCCGGATGGGCGGTCGCTCCTTTGCTCTTTTAGGGCCAGAGCTACGGCACGCGCTCTTGTAATCTCTGCGATGCTGCACCGCTCTGCTCACCTTTCGCAAGGGGCTGAAAACCTGGTTATTCTGAGCCCTCGTCTTAAAGCTCTCCTGCCTGCTGCTTAGCGCTGGGAAACCCTCTGGGTAGCCATGCGCTCTACAACATCTACAGAATAATAATTACTACAAGGCAAATGTCAAGTTGGAGCTTATTGCCACAGTACAGGAATGTGACATAAGAAAAACTTTTTTTTACTGACTGAGCGTTTGGACGTAAAACTATTTTACACAAGGACACCGCCCTCCTAATAGTCAGATACCTATGGAGTGTAAGTTCACAGTGATGCACATTTTTAACCGCTTCAGTCCCGATTTTGGTTAAATACACTTGTAAAACAAATAAGCATGAAAAAATGCCATGGTTATGCAGAAGCACAGAATACAATATGCCATTTATTGCCACGGTTATAGGCGGGGTACCATGACTCATGTGAGGCTTCGCCTCGCAAGAGCGGGGATGGGCCATGACTCACAATGATGGTGATGAACAGCACATTACACTCTGTGCATTTATTAATATAAAAATATACAAACAGTCTGGAAGCATGTGCTTAATGAGATGACAATACGACAAACTGCAATGTGAAGTCTTGGCACTGTGGTTTAGCCAATCCTGCCTGTGTTTGACCAATGCGGCTGACACCACCAGACTAAAAGGGGGGCGTGCAAAGTTAGTCCACCGTGGCCAGATCCAGGCCGGGTTTTCAGGATATCCGCATGGCACAGATTTACCAACCATGAATCTTAATGGGAATCTACATTGCCAGTGGTGATCGTAAAGTCTGGCCAGGGCTGGATCTTAAAGTCTGGCCAGGGCTGGATCTTAAAGTCTGGCCAGGGCTGCAACTTAGTTGACCTAGACAAGAAACTGCTGCGGAAGCTTAACCAAGCTGATCCTGGGTAGGAATGTCCAGATGCCTGCCCACAACGACACTAGGCAACACAACTCTCACGATTCATGACAAAAGACAGAAAACAAGCACTACTTACCGATAACATGGGGGTCGTAAGTAGACCCCAGGCAAAGAACTCCAAAAATATAACAACCACCGCATGGTAGACGCTGGGCTCGCCAATCCCCAGCCGCTGGGAAGGAAGAGGAGAGAGAAGCCATTAGTGCAATATAAGGCATACAAGCGGACATCACGGAACACAGGCAAGGTACATATAGACCCCTTAGAGGAATTCTTACAGGAAGTAAGGCAGCCACCAAACCTCTGCTCTGGCATTGATGTCTTGTTACACATCCTAGTGTGAACCACAAATCAACAAACGACTTACAAAATGTTTTCATTCATTGAGGGAATTCGGCTCTCACGACTATAGATAAAGTCTAACTTAGCAACACCCCCCCCCCCCCCCCCCCCCAGGTCCACGCCTTCAGTTTCTTATGCCCATGGGAGATTTAAACACTTGAAAATAATATCAGTTCAGCTGATCCCCCCCCCACCACAATTTAAGCGTGACAACCTATGGCTAGAAAGCTGCCTGTAACTCCCGAACCTCCTCCCCAACCCCTTGAAGACAGGCGAGGCGAGTCCTTCCAGCCTAAAGAATCAAAACCATTGTAGAGAAAGAAGAAAGCTAGGGGCAACGGCAGCACTATCAGAGTATTGTAAAGGGGGTTACACACTCCAGGGGAGCTTTGAGCACTGACCAAATCAGGTCTCCAGTATATGGGAGCTTTCAGTGTTTCAATCGTGCTTGTTGCTGCTGAGCCGTTCCTGGGGTTGGGTGCAGGGACCGATTCCGAGAGATGTCCCAGCTACTACTGCCTAACTGCGATTAGTAAGCTCTGAGGAAGTCATCCTGTCTTTGCTTTCACATTGAGCGGGGCATCAGGCCATAAAATGCCATCAGACGGGCCCTGGCTGGTCAAGCACCCACCGCTCACTGCATACAATGCTAGTCCCATCAGCAGCAGGAGTGGTGCTGCAGGCCACACACCTAGGTGGATCAACGACAAACCTGGGAGTTCCTTGTCTTTGTGCTTGCGGGAACAGGAGTCTGTCCTCAGGATAAACTCCCAGGGCGACCATCCACAGGCGCCATGTGAGAGTCGGACCATAGCCGAGTCACATAAACTAATAATCTGTGGCTACCAATGACACCCAGGAACGAAGAGCTGGGACATGATCAACCTTCAGACCCACGAGCACCGAGGCTCACTGGAAGCTCTGGCGACTGCCTGGAGACCCACCTCGCCTTCACATTGATACCACAATGGGATCCTTCTCTTGGAGCATCTTAAACCCACTGCTGTGACCTGCACACTGGCTCAAGACCCAGCACAATCTCAACGCTGCAAGACACCTCCTTTCGGTTGTAGTATCACACACCCTTCGCTACAACACTCACAGGTCTCGGAAATGACAAATTAAGGGAAGAAACGTTGCCGTAAGAGCTGCCATAACTATCCTAGAGCGTGCTACTGTAAAATGTTTTTTTTTTTTTTTAATTCTCTCAGAACATATTTACAGCCCGAGATGGACAGCTCCATCCCGCGGATGTAAGAAAAGCTTGACATGAAGGGATCAGGGCTTTTAGAACGTGTCACTATTTACTCTACAGGCTCCGGAAGACCATGATAAGGCAGGAAGCAAGCTATCCGCTGGGAGAGCTGCCGGAGCAACTGGAGGTCAGCTGAGTGGCGGGCGAGGAATGCCCAGAAAAACAACTTCTCAAAGTGGGGTCCCCAACACGTCTCACCAGCACTCCCTTCAGCAGAGAAGTTAAGAGACGAAGGGGATGCAGAGTAAAGCAAATTGTAGAAGATCCCTCAGTATAATCCGTACGGGTGCCCGGGATCTGTCACCACCACAGTCCTCCCGTGCCAAGAGCCTGTAATTTAATTCTGTGGCCCTTAACTGCCCCTTCATCGCCAGACCTGGAACAGGACCGCGCCTCCTGGACGAGCTAAGGGACTGAATCCAAGCACTTCTTGGAAGCCACCTCAGAGCTCTGCGTTTGACCTATTTTTGCTCAGGATCCACCTCCCTTCATTTTTCTGTACTTTCTGCTGGCACAGTGTGGTTTATTTATGAAGTGCATAACAGCATCCACGAGACAAGATGCTCGGCAATTACTGCAAGTACCAGGGGTGAACCCCGCAGTCTTCAAAAGACACCCCTTTGGTCTCCATCGTTCTCCGTGGCTCCTGCGGTGCTGCAGAACGACTGTAAGCTCTTTGTTAATTCTAATGAATCCGAAGGAAATGAGAGGGGGATTATCCCTCTGTTCTTGTTTCCATCTCTCTGATGGACTCAGAGTGCTGCAGCAGTGGCGTGCCACCAGGGTGGCACTGCCGAGTCCCCACCCCGTTGTCAGACAGCATGAGGAGTCTCAGTAGTTGGATGCCTCACACCGCTGAAATGAAAACACACTCCCCTGGTGTAAAGCCAATTCACCACCTTTTGGTCACCCTTAGTTCTTCCTCAATGCCTGTGAGTGATCAGAGGAGCAATATTCCAAAGACCAGCAGTCATGGGGTACTGGAGGCCAGAACACTGAGTTTCCTGCTCGTTAGACTACAGTCATCAAAGAGCAGGAGCAGAACAAAGTACCTCATGGATTGGTAATCTACAAAGAGCAACTCAATGAAACAAGCTTGCAGCGCTCGAGTGCACTTGGTGGCAGGAAGAAGTGAACACGAATCCTTGTGGTCACTGGGGCATAGAGCATGCGTGTATTCACATTTAGATACCATTATGCTTTAATCAAGGATATATGTTTAATAAAATTGGCCCTTTGAGTCCAGCTTTTTACTTGTTTTGCTGCTTCTGCCAGGAACCCCTGGTCGTGTTCCGTGTGCAGGCCCTTGGCTCCAGGTGGTTGTTAGGCCGCCCCTGTGCTGCTTCCCACCAAAGGATGAGAAGCATCGAATGACCCCCAGGGGAGACCTTCCCCAACCAATGCTTGCGGGCGGGCAGAGCCTCGCTGGGGCATTCGCTCCACAGGAACGGAGATGTGGCCGCCATTCTGGTGAGGACGGTGGAACAAATCCTGAACACAAACAGCGAGCCTACCCCAAGCTCATGACCGTAGGGCTGGGTGGACTCCTGAAGAATACTGGGATTGCCACAATGAACACTATGCATGGGAAACCATGTCCATGAAAAACAGACTTCAAAGCCGTCCTTTAACACAACAGACTCCAGTGGTCAGACTGGCAAAATCTTGACCTACGAACTAATCCCAAACACGAATATCAAGCAGTGCTAAGTCCAGCCCGGCGCACTTCTCTGCACCTCTAGCGTGCTCGGGGGAGAGCTGGATAGGGAGATTAAGTGGAGGTCAAAGGATGTGTGGAGAGCTGCTGACAAAATAAGATCGAGGTTGTGGTCGTTTATTTTTCGAGCTCTATGATTTGTGGTCAATGTGTTCACGTGTTATCGATATGAGCAGATAATTATACTTAGGGCCTGCTCGAGTAGGAGCCCAGCACAGGGAACAGGTAGGGCAAGGTAAGCAGTGCTGACTCCACTGGAGGATGAACAGGTAAGAGGGAGGCTGCTGGAAGCAGTGTTGACTCCACTGGAGGATGAACAGGTAAGAGGGAGGTTGCAGGAAGCAGTGCCGATTCAACTGGAGGCTGCACAGGTAACAGGGAGGCTGCTGGAAGCAGTGTTGACTCCACTGGAGGATGCACAGGTAAGAGGGAGGTTGCAGGAAGCAGTGCCGATTCAACTGGAGGCTGCACAGGTAACAGGGAGGCTGCTGGAAGCAGTGTTGACTCCACTGGAGGATGCACAGGTAAGAGGGAGGTTGCAGGAAGCAGTGCCGATTCAACTGGAGGCTGCACAGGTAACAGGGAGGCTGCTGGAAGCAGCGTTGACTCCACTGGAGGATGCACAGGTAAGAGGGAGGTTGCAGGAAGCAGTGCCGATTCAACTGGAGGCTGCACAGGTAACAGGGAGGCTGCTGGAAGCAGTGTTGACTCCACTGGAGGATGCACAGGTAAGAGGGAGGTTGCAGGAAGCAGTGCCGATTCAACTGGAGGCTGCACAGGTAACAGGGAGGCTGCTGGAAGCAGTGTTGACTCCACTGGAGGATGCACAAGTATGAAGGAGGCAGCTGGAAGCAGCGCCGACTCCACTGGAGGCAGCACATGTAAGAGGGAGGCTGCAGAAAGCAGTGCTGAATCCACTGGACTCAGCACCGGGAAGAGAGAGGTTGCAGAAGCAGCGCAGATTCACCCAGAGGCTGCACAGGTAACAGGGAGGCTGCTGGAAGCAGTGCTGTCTCCACTGGAGGATGCACAGGTAAGAGGGAGGTTGCAGGAAGCAGTGCCGATTCAACTGGAGGCTGCACAGGTAACAGGGAGGCTGCTGGAAGCAGTGTTGACTCCACTGGAGGATGCACAGGTAAGAGGGAGGTTGCAGGAAGCAGTGCCGATTCAACTGGAGGCTGCACAGGTAACAGGGAGGCTGCTGGAAGCAGTGTTGACTCCACAGGAGGATGCACAGGTAAGAGGGAGGTTGCAGGAAGCAGTGCCGATTCAACTGGAGGCTGCACAGGTAACAGGGAGGCTGCTGGAAGCAGCGTTGACTCCACTGGAGGATGCACAGGTAAGAGGGAGGTTGCAGGAAGCAGTGCCGATTCAACTGGAGGCTGCACAGGTAACAGGGAGGCTGCTGGAAGCAGTGTTGACTCCACTGGAGGATGCACAAGTATGAAGGAGGCAGCTGGAAGCAGCGCCGACTCCACTGGAGGCAGCACATGTAAGAGGGAGGCTGCAGAAAGCAGTGCTGAATCCACTGGACTCAGCACCGGGAAGAGAGAGGTTGCAGAAGCAGCGCAGATTCACCCAGAGGCTGCACAGGTAACAGGGAGGCTGCTGGAAGCAGTGCTGTCTCCACTGGAGGCTGCACCGGGAAGAGAGAGGCTACATGAAGCAGTGCAGACCCCACTGGAGGATGCACAAGTATGAAGGAGGCTGCAAAGAGCTGTGCTGATTTCACTTGGGGCTGCACAGGTGACATGGAGGCTGCAGGGAGCAGTGCAGATGTCTGCATTTTTCAAATTAAAATCATAAAGCTTGTTTGCCATCTCTGGCAGGCATCACGAGACCGTTTTCTCGCCTGGGAAATTGCCAATTTGAATATAAGCACTGAAGTCATCTGCCTTGTGTAAATATTGACTGGCAAGGCGGCAAGGGTTGTTTTATCTTCAGGGGAAGGACGCCTGTAATGCTGGAGAGATGCGACCTCAGATCGAGCCTTTCCACCCCATAAAAGTATTGGAAAGTTGAAAAACCAGGGGGCAGATGTACAAAAAGAACACGGTTGTAAATGCTGCCATTCGCAAAATCACTAGGTTTGTGACTCTTTTCGTAATGTACAAACCCATTTTGCGAGTCAGAAAACTTTTTCTGGGTCATAAAATGGGTTTTGCGACCCACACAATCACATTTTGGAAGGGGTGTGAAAGGGGTATTCCTTACAAACTGCGGGTCGATAGGGTATGTGTGAATGGCTTGTGACCGTCATTCCGGTTGCAAACCATTGAAAAGGTTACAGACTACTCAAAGGTGGAAGCACCAGATTCGCAAAGGGGGAGGGGTCTGTTCTGTAATGCAATCACATGGATGGTGGGTGGTCTGCTGTCCCTTGCAGGACACCATCCCTGTGACTGCAAACAATCTTGTGACAAAATTGTGATCTGGCTAATGAACATGAAGTAGGCAGGTCACTGGAGAGCTTCTGCAGAGGGCGGTTTTGTGTGCTGACCTAACACGACCAGATGCACTATTGACTGGTCGCAAAAATCTTGATCACAATTTGCAACCACTATTTTTAGGATCGGTAAATATTTGTATGATTCAGCCTGTGAACTATTACGCCTGTTGGTAAAAAGCAGAATTGGATTGAGTCATAACCTGCTTTACCTAATTAACATTCATTAGGCAGGCTGCAAACTGAATTAACTTGACCATAATCACAGGGATGGTAGCCTTTAAAGGTCAGCAGATCGTCATGTCTGTGGTCGATATTCAATAAATTAAACTATTTTTTCCTTAGAGGAATCGGGCTGTATTAAAAAAAATTATGTTTGTTCATGAGTTGGCAGTGGTCACCTGGCCCACTACCTACTCTTCAACAAACTTTTTTTTTTACTTTAACAAATGGCAAGGGTTTACCTAAAGAACCTATTGCAAATGGATTAACATCTCCTTTGGAGTACTGGTAAATTTCCAATGTTTTACAACCGGATTTTAAAGTCAAGTTAGTATATCTTTATTTATATAATAATTAAAACCATTACAAATTTCTCTATCAAAAGACAATGTAAGCAAATGAGCGTAACGCGATCACAATGTTGCGATTTCTTCCAGTTTATTATAATTTCGATTTTGTTGTCCCATAATTAATCAAAAGAGCACCTTCATCCATATGTAACGAGTCAGCTGTACCCTGTGTTGACACTAAGATTTGTGTCTCACGGCTGGAACAGGCGTTACATATCCCAATCGGCAAATAAGTTCTCTTTTTCTTTGACAAAGAAATTGAAACTATAATAAACAGGAGCAAATCGCAAGATTGTTATCGCTTTACATCTGCATGGTGATATGTTGGGGAAAAAGCCCTGAAGAAGTTCATTTAATGAACGAAACGTGCTGGCTAAAGGCTGTTTTTATGAATATGGATAAAAGAAGAAAAATAAAGAAGATACTTAAAAACTGGACGTTTTGAACTTTATCCTTTGGGTGCACCATCTCATTTTGTCTTTTTAGGCTTGGACAGGATCCCAGTGAAACCCTACTCCCCCCCCCCCCCCCCCCCATCCCCAAAGTCCTTCAGGGTGTTTTGGAGCTTGTATGTCAGATAGACTGTCTGGGATCTTTTAAGTGATGCAGCCAATTTCAGAGGAGGCATTTAGCAAAGCGCAGACATTGAGAGCGAAATATTCAACCTTCTAATGTGAAATTAGATAGAGAACGAAGACGGGGTCTGGCCCCCCATTGGTAGTGAAAATGTCCCGGATAGTGAAAATGGCAGCTGTTGTATCTTATATTCAACGAGGGACTCACTGCAGCGGCATTCTACACCTTTCAGTAAGTAAGGGTAGCCCAGTGGTTAGGAAAACCTTAGTTCTATCAGGTCTTATGCACTTGACTACATTTTCTGCTCCTCAGTTCCTGTAGTGGTCATAATTGAAAGGAACCAGAAACATACTACATGCCAAAACACTACCGCCCTGATTACAAAGCAGGCGAAACAAAACAAGTTTTTATGCGTTCATTTTGCTCCACCCGATTGGTAGTGGTTAGTTTTTCCCGCACCTGGATTTACCAGAAGTGGAAGAACCGGACCTGCTATTCCAGCCCGAAAAATCATTTTAGATTTTGGTTGCAGCAGCAGCCAAGTCTGTGCTGCTTTTTTGTAACAGGGAAAAGCATGCAATGCTCCAACTACTAAAAAAACAAGCATTGGTTTAGCCAATAGGTCTCGCTTTTGGGACCTTATAGGTATTTCGTTATTCAGCACAGTATCCTTAGTGCAACAAAATCAACTGTTGCATGGCTAAACACTTATAAGGTCCCAAAGGTAAGACCTATTGGCTATGCCGATGCTTGTTATCAATGACTTTGGTAGGCTGGCATAGACGATTTTGAAGTAGTCTGTCCTTGGTAGGACCAAATTACTTCCTGGTTTGGTGAGCATTAGAATGTCCCTGGTGTGCCAAAGTTATAGAATTGCTCATTGAGGTATTTGCTGTACCTGGAGGTGGGATGAAGTAAAAGATAGAGCTTCAGATGGCATTAGGGGAAAGTGGTGAGAGGATTTTGAAGGTGTTGGCAGATAAGTTGTCCATGAATATCTTAATGCAGGTAGTTTTGAAATGTATTGTATCCCTGTCACCCCAGTCAACATTTTTCTGTATTTCTTTGCTTGGGAGCCTTCTATAGCAACACATTTTGTATTCCCAGCCTTTAACAGTGACTGGACTGCAGTTGGGTGCATGGATACAAATTTTGTTGTAGTAAGTATCTATTCATGGAATTCCTGAAAGGTGGGGTGGAAAGGTGGATGGCATCAAGATTTTGGTGCTAAACAATGAGCATAATTTGTGTGTGTGATGGCTGTGATTTTGGCGGGATGGACGATGGTTGAGCTAGCCTTGGTGAGCTTGAGAAGGTCTGTGGTTGAGACTTTTTGCAGAGACAGGTTTGTAAGAAAATTGGTATGTGTTTGGAGAAGTTACAGGTGCTTTTGGATCTGTGTTGTGCACGGCAGATGTATATTTTAAAGCAGTTACCAGAACCTAAACCCCAAGGAAGCCTGAAACTAGGTGGGCTGAAAGTACCTAACATGGTATGCTGTATTATTGCACTTAATATTCAAGTTTTACGTCGTCTTTTGCTGTGTTATTTCGCATAACATATCCATTTGAGAATGTTTCTCTCGGGTCATAGAGCCAGAAGAAAAGATACTTACAATTTCTCATCACAACAACCGCGCATTTTTCAGGTAGATTTCGAATCATGTGCATCTTTTTGGCATTTACAACTGTTTGGCTTGATTATATCCACGGTCTTTCAGGGTTATTTCGGCCTAGTAGGGGGTAGCTGTCAATCAATCAGGTGGCAACAACTGTTTGAAGCTTCCATCAACAGTGACGCCAGCCTGCCAGCTGGAGTTTGTTTGACCGTCACTGTGAGGTAATCATCTGACTGGGGGCGGGGTGAGGGGGGTTCCAGTTCTGTTGTTCCTCCCAGAGCTCCACACCTGCTCTCCCCGCCTCCTCCTCTTGCTCTCGCAAGTGAGTGAAGGTGACGAAGTTGATTCTGACGCGCAGAGCGGTCTGCTGGCGACGCGGTTGGAGCTGGAACTTTGAAATGAGTGGGGCAGGTGGCTGTGTTCAGTGACGCGAGAAGCAGAAGGCGAGAGAAGCAGCCAAAAGAGGCATTATGTAAGTAAAAAACATTCATTGAGGGGCTATATGTGGGGAAAAGAGACGTGATGGGGAAGGAAAGGTCAATGAAACTGTGAAATACACGTGAAAAACTAGAAAGGACATAGTGACAAACGGAGTGAGTGAAAAAGAATCGAAAAGTATGAATGTGAGAAACTGCGAATGAATGAACGGGATTGTGCTAGAATACAGAGACTATTTCAGGAAAGAAAAAACGAACAAGAAATGAATGAATGGAAAAGCTCTGCAGTCATAGAAGGAATGATTACAAGAAAGAGCGGTAACGTGAAATAATGAAACGATAAAATGTAAAAAGAAACACTTGGAGAGAAAGAAAACAAGCATTGGCCGCACGGCTGTAAAAGTAAAGGCCGCTAA
Source organism: Triturus cristatus (assembly GCF_964204655.1). Taxonomy (NCBI): domain Eukaryota; kingdom Metazoa; phylum Chordata; class Amphibia; order Caudata; family Salamandridae; genus Triturus; species Triturus cristatus. The sequence continues at coordinate 13,649,918 of NC_140595.1, forward strand.
AGCGAAAGTGATCGCGATGACGCGCTCTGTGTAAGCACGTGAGTGGTGCGCGCGCAACAGTGATCGCGCTGGAAGAGAAGCAGATGGCGGCTGCTCGCATGAACGCAAGCGTTAGGCCAGCGAGGTCTGGTAGCACTTTGAAAACCTGTATACTAAATATCTCGCAGAGCAACGCATGCGCTGGCTCAGGCGAGACCTAACGAGCATTGGCCGAGCGCGCGCCTCGCTTAATGAGCATGACGAGGAAACCCATATGGCGCCTCTGCTCGTGAGCACGCACCCGCGCACATGCACGCAAGCTGTAGGCCGGCCATGGTAGCATTTTTTTAAGCCCTAACTAAAAGTTTCGCCAGTCCGGGTCAGGCGAGACCTTAAAAAAAAAATAATAATAAATAATAGATGTTGCCTCCCCTCACACTCTGACATACATTTACTACTTACTCCGAGCAGGGGTACATTTATGAGGAAAACTTCCATGGAATGGCAAATTCCATGTGGTTTGACTGCCGGAAAAGTAAGCCATACAAAGTAATTTTCACCTTTCATGGGATTAAACCCATAATTAAGGGAAGAGGTGTGGTGCAGCGGCCAGGGCGGCTGACTCCGGAACATGGGGGCTCACAGTTTTATCGCTGGTGCTGGCAGCAGGTTTGCCCAGCACCCTATAACTCTGGGCAATAGCTTGCTTGATCTTCCCGACATCCCCCAGCGCCGGGACACCTCTCTGGAGGTAGCTACACGCTTTACAAATGCTGGTATTATATTAATTGTATGAGACTTAGCTGATTTTAGTGCATGGTAAGAGTAAATCCGTCCCAGTATCATGCAACTTGTACACAGAGCCTACGCCTCTAACCTGAACAAAACGTCTTTAAAACGAAAGCTGTGACATCACAAATACAAGAGTGTGTTTGACTTTGCCATCTTTCAGGTGCGACTCACTATTGCTTTAATGCACTCTAGAAAAGCAGGATACCATAAAATCTAGGTTAATGTAAGCCCAGCTCCCTCACTTGGCCACACTATGCGATAGTGTACAAATTACTTCCTGTCTGTGTTTGCGGTCCAAGATATTTTCAAAATTGTGAGTTAAGAGAAAGAGGCTAAGTGTCAGGATGGTGGACTATATAAATAATTCCACTGGAAAAGTTCCAAACCATTTGTAAACAGACCTGACCTACACCATTAATTACATGGGATTAAACTACTAGTGCATTTTACTAGGATTATCCTTATGCTAGGCAATCCACCCTGCCATTTTAGTGGTTCATCTGGTCTCCCGTAGTCTAGGGCCCCATGTACCTTGCTGTTGGCCCCGATTCACCCACTACCTGCTTCACAATGACCCCAAAATGTTTCAGAAGGTTTCCCCTTCCCACCACCTCTTGAAAATACCATCTGACATCACATTCTAAGAAGATACTCCTGGTGCACCTTACCAGGCTACTCCAACATAACTCTCCCTGCTGTTTCCACATACACCGTGCACCTCTCCTTCCCAACACATTATCACCAACCTAAATCCCTTTACTCCCACTTATGGTGACACTACCAGTATAAAAGGACTAACTGTCCTGCACTCCTCACGGTCTCTTCCTTGTGACACTTCTCTTTACTGTTGCTTCATAGCTCAACCTTTCAATGGACTTGCCCCTCCCCCTTTAGAGTAACTTCCGCAGGGGTGGCCAGTTGAGAGGATCGCCATCCTTCCCTTTTGCCACCTTCGTGCTGACGAGGATACTTCAGCCCGCTTCTCTCTTGCCACTTCCCTGCTTCTCCCTTGAAAAAGCCTTCTCATGCCAGCTCCTTATTTTACCAAACCTGAACATGCCCCCCAAACGTGTTCCTCCCCCTCTGCTTGAAGGCTGCCTTCAGTGACACAGAAGGCCAGCACGCTGCGTGGCCGTGGTCCCCTTCTTGATGAGGAATCACCCTTGCCCTTCACTACCCCCAATCAGCAGCCGGGCCAAGTGGTCCCATGTCACATATGTCGCTTTCAGTCACCAACAGGGCAAGCGTAGTTTCAAGGTAGAAGTCCAACCTTTCTGAGGGCTTCACAGGTGACATGGGACCTCTTGGGAGTCCAACATCTGCTCTTCAGGCGGCCCCACTCTGACGCTTTCCCACCCCTGACCAAAGCCCCCTCTTGACATGCACCTGTTCCTCTTCACGCCTCCTCTGTAATGCCCCCTCCCCTCCACGGCTGCCCCACTTGCCCTGAAGCTCATACACTGACCCTCAATGGATTTGCTCCGCCTTTTATCCTATGACTACCCTGGCTCCTCTGTGAAGAGCCATCTCCATCCCACGAACTACCCCAACAGATGCCCCTTTGAGAACCTGCTCTCCACAAGATGCGGCTCTCTCATACCCCCTGCACCTCACACTGCCTTTGATCGCAACCCTGCCACCCCCCCTCGCTGATGCCCCATACACGCCTGGCCACACTTATGTCCCACCTGCACCTGGTGCCCCACCTGCCCCTGGTGCGCCATCTGCCCCTGGTGCCCCACCTGTCCCTGGTGCCTCACCTGCCCCTGGTGCCCTTACCTGCCCACGGTGCCCCACCTGCCCATGGCGCGCCATATGCCTCCGGTGCCCTTACCTGCCCCTGGTGCCCAATCTGTCCCCGGTGCCCCACCTGCCCCCGGTGCCCTTACCTGCCCACGGTGCCCCACCTGCCCACGGTGCCCCACCTGCCCCTGGCGCGCCATCTGCCTCCGGTGCCCTTACCTGCCCCTGGTGCCCCATCTGTCCCCGGTGCCCCATCTGCCTCCGATGCCCTCACCTGCCCCTGGTGCTCCATCTGCCCCCGGTGCCCCACCTGCCCCTGGTGCCCTTACCTGCCCACGGTGCGCCACCTGCCCCTGGCGCACCATCTTTCTCCGGTGCCCTTACCTGCCCCTGGTGCCCCATCTGTCACCGGTGCCCCATCTGCCCCTGGTGCCCCATCTGCCCCTGGCGCCCCATCTGCCCCTGGCGCACCATATACCCCCCTGTGATGACTCAGCTCCCCACCAGCCCTCCTCATACCCCCGGTATCAGTGCCCTCCTATGATGACCCCATGCTTCTCAGTGCCCCCTTCCTCTAACCCCCGCCCCTCACTGCCCTCCCCTCATGAGGATGAAATGAGTAACGCTCTCGCTCACCGGCCCCCCCTCCTTGATGATGACCCTTCTCCCCAGCAGCGTGCTGCGGCTCGGCCTCTTCTTCTTCTCGCCGGTCATGCTGCGGGGCGGGCGGGGGTCATGCTGGGCCGCGGGTGGGGGGTCTGCCCGTAATGCCGAAATCAGCCTGCTGCTGCCAGGACGTCTCCCCACGGACTACAACCGGAGCTCCGCCCACACATACTGTCCCATTGGCTCAGAAGCCACTCAGTCACCTCCCATTGGCCAGCTCCACTATCACTCAGACCAGCCCTCGGCGTCCTATTGGCTCAGGGCCTGGCAGGTTTAGAGGGCCGCGGCTTCGCCATCTTGGAGGTGGCAGTGACAGGCACCTGTGTGAGGGAAGCCTGGGTACTGACGCCCTTCTGCCCCATCTCTGCCCCCACCTGCACGTATCGGACCAACAGTCAGCAGGGAGAATACCCCGTCTGATGACCAATGTGGGCGATGAAGTCACAGAGGCTGTCATGCTAGTGCATGCTACCAGCTGTCAGTACTAGGCCCGCCCCCAGCTCTCCATTGCTCGGTCAAGCTACGATCCTGCTAATAATTGGTCCAGTCCGCTGCCATTTACAGTGATAGAACTCTGTACCCGGAAACGGTTACAACAGAAGTCACAAACAATGCGTAGGCAGGCCACGCCCCCGTCCAGGCTCCTCCCTCAACCCATGGGAGGCCCCGCCCTCTGTAGAACAGGTGCTCATGTACATGCTGTGGTGTAGAAGCCCTCCCTACTCCTGTTTCTTACAGGCTCTACTCACAGTAGTGTGCACACCTGGTTGTGTTAAAGCGGCTGTCAAAAAAGAAGCGTTTAGCATTTTATCCTCCATAGGATTTTTTGCTGTCTGCTGCAACAATTGCTATTAAATGGAATTACAGAAAATTTGCCATTAAACTAGAACTTTACTCAGTGTAAGATCTGTCATCCGTTTCGTCGAACTCTATTCAGTAAATGTCTGTAATATTACAAAAACGTTACATTTGTAGCTAACTTGGCAGTGCAATGCTGTAAATGGAGTCTGTTTAGAGAAATATATTTGGTTGGTAAAAGTCTTTAACCCTTTCCTTGCCATCTTGAATTTGCATGATTGTATGATTTTATGGTAGAAAACATATATATGTAGTGATTTGGGACGCATGATGAACATTACTGGTGTGGTTGGGAGGCAAGGGCAAGACTGTGGAAAAAAATGTCTTTTCACAAATTGAACTAATGTTGTCAGTGTAAGTCAGGCAGTTCAAATTTTCAAATGAACTCAAATTCACTCTTCTACGTCGCCATTTTAAAATATGCTAAAGTGGTTAAGGTGCCGTTTTAATTGAAAAGGTGTGTTTGAATTTGCTTATAACTTTTGTGGTATTTGACAAATCTACTCAAAGTCTGGCTGGCATTTAGTAAGTTTAGATTACTGTTGCTGGCTGATGAGCAGTGGTACCCCGAAACCGGTACTAGGATGCTTGCTTAAAATCCGGGGAGGACCTGGCCTAACAGTTCGGGCTGAACTGTTCTCATAGGGAGCAAGGTTAAGACTGATTTGCATATGGCTGGGTCCAAACTGGAATGGCACAGTGAGCACAAATATTGATGGATTTAGACCCAGAGCTCTGTACTGGGGGGTGAGATCTTGACATTGTTCAGCACTGCGTCCATCGCTCGTTCTTTTTGCATTTGTCACCCTAAGAGGGATGGGTATGCCCGGACAGGACGATTGTTTTTGGTCCAGGGAGGACCTGGGCTGGACTGTTCCAATGGGGAGCGGGGTCAAGAGTGATTTCAATATGGCTAGGTCCAAACTGAATGGCACGGTGAGCAAAAAACGATGGATGTAGGCCCAGATCTCTGTACTGGGCGTGCATGTTTGACATTGTTCAGCATTCCGTTCATCAGTTGTTCTTTTTGCATTAGTGGGACCGGTATGCCCAGATGTGTGTTCTGTGCTCGCCATGCCACCTGAGTCAAGCTAGTCTAGCTGATAGGGTGGGGTGTAACCCCAAAGCTGGTCCCAGGATGCTTGTTTTCTTCCGATCCAGAGAGGACCTGGCACACCAGTTCAGGCTGGGCTGTTCCCACTGGGAGCAGGATAAGGCTAATTTGCATATGGCTGTGTCCCAACTGGAGTGGGGATGAGCAAGGGTGAATGTTTGAGATTATTCAGCATTCCACCTATCAATTGGTATTTTTGCATTTGTCGCCCTAAGTGGAACCGTTATGCCCAAACATGGGTCTTGTGCTCACAATGCCACTGGAGTCAAGCTAGCCTGCTGATGAGGGGTGAAACCCCCAGGATGCTTGTTTCCAGGCCAGGAAGGACAAGGCTTGGCAGTTCGAGCTAAGACTGATTTGCATTGGGCTGGGTCCAAACTGGAATAGCATAGTGAGCAAAAAAAGAATGGATTTAGTCCCAGATCTTTGTAATGGGGGTGAATGGTTGACATTGGTCAGCATTCCGTCCTGACGATGTTTATTCAGGCACTTAGAAATGGGAGCTTTGCAAGGCGGACAAACCCAAGATGGGCTGCTAGATTTTGTATTACCAGTATCAGGGGAATCTAATTCTTTGGCAGGCCTAAAAAAGGGACAATGCCATGGTCTACACAAGAAGACAATAAAGCCCACGTGAGGGTTTTTACAGACATTGAAGGGGATCAAGGGTAGGACCTTAATTCATTGTTGCGCATCAAAAAAACTGAAATTGTTTTGAGAAAGGGAAGCCTCTGAAGGATGAACATGTAAAATAATTTGTGTCATGTGCACTGCATTAAAACGAAAGCCCTTTAGCTCTGCTAAATATGTCATGTACAGATTAAAGACAACATAACTTATAGAAGATCCCTGAGGGAGACCACAGGAGACAAGATACAAGGTAGATTGGAATGGAGACAAAGCAACTGTCTGCTCTCTTCCCTGCCTTCCCTCACGGTGTCTTTTCACTGTATAGTTCTCTTTCCCGTCTCTCTTCACTGTATAGTTCTCTTCCCTGTCCCTCCCTATTCTCTCTTCTCCATCTCTCTTCACTGTCTAGCTCCCTTAACTGTCCCTCCCCTTTCTCTCTTCTCTGTCTCTCTTCACGGCATAGTTGTCTTCTCCATCTCTCTTCAGTGCCTCTCTTCACTGCATAGTTCTCCTCCCTGTCTCTCTTATCTGTCTCTCTTCACTCTATAGTTGTCTTCCCTGTCGCTTGCCTGTCTCTCTTCACTGTATAGTTATCTTCACTGTCTCTCTTCTCTGTCTCTCTTCACTGCATAGTTGTCGTCCCTGTCTCTTGCCTGTCTCTTTTCACTGTATACTTGTATTCCCTGTCCCTTCCCTTTCTCTCTTCAGTGTCTCTCTTCACTGTGTAGGTTTCTTCCCTTTCTCTCTTCCCTGTCTCTCTTCACTGTATAGTTCTCTTCCCTGTCTCTTGCTTGTCTCTCTTCACTGTATAGTTCTCTTTCCTGTCTCTTGCTTGTCTCTCTTCACTGAATAGTTGTATTTCCTGTCTCTCTTCACTGTATAGTTGTCTTCCCTGTCATTCTTCACTGTATAGTTCTCTTCCCTGTCTCTTGCTTGTCTCTCTTCACTGTATAGGTCTTCTCCCTGTCCCTCCCCTTTCTCTCTTAACTGTATAGTTGTCTTCCCTGGCTCTCTTCAAGGTATATGTAGGAAAGTAGGATTTGCTTTCATGGTCATCCCCACTTTTTGCCTGGTGCTATACTGTTTCTGACTAGTCTGACTGGGATCCTGCGAATCAGGACCGCAGTCTCTTTGCTTTCTCCCCTAAATTGGTATTGTAAGTACTTAGGTACATCCCAGATTGGACACTGGTGTACCCTTATAAGTCCTTAGTATATGGTACTGAGGTACCCAGGGCATAGGTACACCAGGGGTCCCCCATGGGCTGAAGCATGCATTATGGCGCCATGGGGGTCACTAAAACTGTAACTACAGGCCTGCCATTGCAACTAATGTAAGCTGTTGCTAGCACCACGTAAGACAGCTATAGGTTTCCCTCTATCTGAGGTCACTGTACTTAAAACCTATAAGTCACCCCTAAAGCAGGCCAGTCAATCCTGAAGGCAGGGTACTCGGTCCTAAGTGTGAGGGTGCCCCTGAATGAGCAGGACACCCCTACAACCTTCTCCCAGTTTGTAAGTGCATCAGCCATTACGATACATAGAGTAGCCATGCGTCATTACGCGATGACCATCTCTAAACTGGCTGTAACAAACCCTGCCATGTTTGGTATCAAACATGTTGGAATCATACCCCCACAGGAGGTATAATTCCAAACGGTGTGGGAGGTATGATTCCATGCACTGAGAAGATCCTCCAGGAGGCCCTCAGTGCTCCCGGTACCAATCTTCTGGACCCAGACAGCACAACATGGCTGCTGCCGACCAGAGACATGATTCTGCCCTCCTGCTGCTGAGACAAGCTCGAGCAGGGGAAGGCAGAACAATAGGTATACCGTCACAGGGAGGTGTGACCACATCCCAGACAGGGTTTAGTGTATTGGGGCTGGGTGGGAGTGCTTGCCAGCGCCACCCAGTCTGCTTGAGGGGCACATTTGGTTCCCTCCTTGCATAGTCCAGTTCAAACCAGCTCAGGGAGCCGTTGGATACCGCTCTGGTGCTAAACTAGACAAAGGACCAGAGAGTATCCTCCCCACTGTCCGACCCCACCCCTAGTAGGGAGCCTTGAATTGTCCCAACCTTTTCCTTAGGGTACTTAAAGGTTTATCTGTAGGTGGGTCCCTAGATTCGTCTTGGGACAAGATTAATTTTAAGACACCACTTCTTCGACCATCTAGGCACTCTGGACCTCGCTGGACTTTGCTCTGGGTATCAAGACTGTAACTGGGAAGACTCCTGCTGCTCCTGGTCTCGTCGCCCTGCTCGTCTGCTGCAACGTCCGTGCCTGTGCTCCATATAAGGAACCTTCCAAGGCCTGTGAACATCCAAGACACTTGAAGGAATCTCCTTTGAAGTGAAGGAGTCACTTCCCTGCATCTGCAGGCACTGCAGCGAAGGTGATCGGTCTGCTGATCCTGGGCTCCCACGGACTCCGAAAGGCTCATCATCACAGGTGGTGGTTCTTCACATCCCTCGAGGCCTGCCCTGTCCTCTCACCAAGTTTGAGGCCAGTACCCTCGTCGGAGCCTCAGGAATCGAACCCTAGTGCACCACGATGACGTGCTGTTGCAAAGGCTTGTTGGCTTTCTTCCTCCAAGATCTTCAGGTTCCAAGTAGCCCCAACCTCAAGCTTCTCCTGCGACCAAGATCTCCGTCCTCATTGCATCACTTGCACCGTGGGCCTGCATCTTTGGTGAGCTGCTCAAGGTCCTCTTGCTACTCCAGTGCCTCCGGCCTGTGGGTCCTCTTGAGGGTCTTCTTTGATTTCTGTGGGCTCCCCTGATTGCTCAGGGCCTGCCCTGATTCCCTTGCTTGTGGTGAGTCACCTGGATCTTGCTGGTCCCGGCACTTCACCTTCTTCTCTTTCTACATTGTTTGCAGTTGCCGAGGCTTGTTGGTGTTCCAGACGGACACAGAACCCTCAACTCTCGACATCCGATGTGGGACAGCTCATGAATGGCTCCTGGTCTTCCACAGCATCACCTGGTCCTCACAGCTGCAGTTCCAAGGTCACCGTCACTTCTCCTGCAACACCCGACATCGATGGGCATTCGCTTTCCTTGCCTCCTGGTCACTCCTGAGTGGCATAGACTCTGTTCCCTCTGCGTGCAGGTACTTCTCATCTTGAATCCACCTTTGGGTTCAACCGTACTCTTTCTCCTGCTCCAGTAGCAGCATTTTCCTGAAGTTCTTCATTGAGTTTGACTGCGGTTTCTGATGCCACTTCACACCCGCTCGCAGCAGGAGGATTTGTTTGGTGACTACTGGCGTACGGGACTGCGAGGACCAGCAGCCCGGTTCTTCCATCAGCTGTGCCCTCTTCCCTTTGTCTCCGCCCCTGCCTGCAGCTTGAAACTGCTCTCGGCCCCCGCTTCGCGGGAGCCGCTCGCAGCAGGAGGATCTGTTTGGTGACTACTGGCGTACGGGACTGCAAGGACCAACAGCCCGGTTCTTTCATCAGCTGTGCCCTCTTCCCTTTGTCTCCGCCCCTGCCTGCAGCTTGAAACTGCTCGCGGCCCCCGCTTCACGGGAGCCGCTCGCAGCAGGAGGATTTGTTTGGTGACTACTGGTGTACGGGACTGCGAGGACCAGCAGCCCGGTTCTTCCATCAGCTGTGCCCTCTTCCCTTTGTCTCCGCCCCTGCCTGCAGCTTGAAACTGCTCGCGGCCCCCGCTTTGCGGGAGCCGCTCGCAGCAGGAGGATCTGTTTGGTGACTACTGGCGTACGGGACTGCGAGGACCAGCAGCCCGGTTCTTTCATCAGCTGTGCCCTCTTCCCTTTGTCTCCGCCCCTGCCTGCAGCTTGTAGGTGTTGCCCCGCCCATTCCCTACGGGGTTTATATCACCTCTTCACCCGCTTCGCGGGACGCGCGCGGGTGAAGCCCGGGCCAAGTGCTGGCCCGTTTTAGCCCGTTCGAGACCGAGAGAGACCGGACCGGGCCATCCCATTTCCGCTTGCTGTAAGTACGCTTTTCACATCTGCATAGTCTAAGACACAAGTGAGTGGAAATTCCCCACTAGCATTATTATGGCTTGCAATTTGAGGAGTAAGACTTCAGCTGATAGAGCCCAACTAACAGGAACTCTGGATAACTTCATTACCAGGGCCAACTCAGTGATTGATCGGGGGATAACCCTTATGGAGAGACGAGTGTTGCAAGATCTTGTGATGGCTAAACGCTCTTCATTGGGTCATTTTGCCACTGCGCGTACACCGGAGCGCGACGGCTGTAGTAATTTGTCTTCTGTTGAGGCACTTGTCCAACCCCCTCTTTCCTCACAAGTCAATGAGTCTATAGCATTAATCTCGAACTCTAAGACAACGGAACCTTCAATGGATAATGACCCCTCTATTTTGGCTAACCCCACGGAGAATTTGGGAATTCGGAATCCTAGGGAGAGACTCACAGGTGCTAACTCAAAATCTAAGAAGAAGCACATAGCCACTGATTCATCTCGTACTAGGAAGTTGAATTTGGCCAAAGGACCAGGTGCTAGGGTTGTAACACCATCCATTAATGGATGTAATGTCCCTAGCGTTCCAACTAAGCATGGCCTGCCAGCATCAACTGCATTGAGCTTAGGGCCGAAGGAGATAAATGTCGCCCAGCTTCCTAGTGGAATACCAATGTCTGAGGATCTCTTGTTTACAAAACTGGGCGCTTTATGGAGATCTACACTGGGTCCATTAGAAGAGAGACTTGGCCGAATTGAGCATCAGCTTTGCCAATTAGAATCCGCCTTAATTGATGCTCAGGTCGGCATAAAGTCAAAGTCAACTGGCCCGAGAGTCGATAACTCTGTAACTAACCCTGTGTCTGAAGGAGCCAGATTAGATCATACTCAGCCCCAATTAGAGCTGCCCTCCTCAAATGCCAACAAAGTCCAATTCCCAATAAGGGCCGATTCCATGCTCTCAGTACCTCAAAACTTAGTTACGCAGTTACCGGCTCAAGTGGAATCCCAGGGGGTTAATATAATTGATCTACCGCCAGAAACCAGTCCATATCTGGTTGTACTGGCGGGGATCCCTGAGATAACAAATCCAACCCAGGAATCCTTTGCATCACTAAAAAATAAAGTAACACACTGGCTCAATATTAATAGACCATTACCGCATCATATTACTAGTGAAATTATGATGGTACGTAGGGTTCCCTGGGTGGGCAGCAGCCCAAAGACCATCATAGGTGACTGTGTGCTGATTAATTTCAGGGATCCCCGTACAGTGGAGCACATTTGCAGCTGGAGTCACAATATTAGCGGGTCAACTACCCATTCCCTTCCCCTGTCATTTTTCTACCCTGTAACACCGGATTGTGGAGGTGGATGGCCTTGGGTAACACATCCGGGTAAAAGAAGGCCAGCGAGGGGTTGGCAAGGGCATTTAATCGACCAGTTTAATGTACCCACGCATAACCGGTTTAGTGGCTTGGAGATGGTGGATTGACTACGGTACACTAAGTTGAACACCTCCTGTTCTATCCTATGTAGGAGTTATTCAAATTCAACTGGAAAATCAGAGCTTTCTAGCACCGGTTCACCCACCATTTCCAAGGATCTTGCCCCCCCATCCGCAGGCCCCCAACATGTTACTCGTTCCTGGGGCTCCAAGAAGCAAAGAGTTCTATCCCACACCACAGACCCTAGAATCGAGTATTTTGAGAGAAGTACATTTGGGCAGCACTGCATTCGGTAGTGACGTAACTGGCAGAGACCAAATTGCTAACAATGCCACTCCCTTGAAGCTTCTAAAAATGTTATCTTGGAATGTGGCAGGCCTGGCGCATAAACTACACTGCATGGAGTGGGGGGACCTGGTGGACCAACACGATATTTGTCTTTTTCAGGAGACTTGGGCCAGGTTAGAACATTTTAGAGCGGGATTTGCCACTTATTTTGTTCCTGCCAGGTGGGGAGGCAAAGGTAGACCTTCGGGCGGTCTCACCATTTGGGTCGCTCTTCATCTAGGCTGCATGGTGGAGAACCTGCTCACTCATTCTGATGATGTTCAATGTATTACTATTAAATGGCCCAATTCCGTCAAGTTAGCCATTGTGAACGTATATTCACGCCCTGTAAGCTTGGCCACAGAGTCCCCTACTATAGATGTACTATCCAACTTTCTTAGTTCATTCCCAGGTGACTCTCACCTTTTGGTAGCTGGTGATGTGAACTGCCACTATGAGCTCCTCCTGGGAAATAATGAAGGGGCCCTTATGGGAGAGGATGACTATTGGGCTATTCCACCTTGCCAATCCCCCCCTCCAAAAATATGGTCCCCATTGGCGATTCAGATCTTGTCTCTTACTTTAAATAATTCTTTAAGGGCTTGCAACGGGCGTACACCGTCCGATATTCCGTCGATTTGCACCTTTAATAAGAGGGGCCAAGAATCTCGCCTGTACTATATTATAGTCGAAACAAGGTTGTGGCATGGAGTTGTTGACTTCAGGGTAATCCAAAGGACAGATAGTGATCATAATGCGTTATGCTTGGAAATGAAACCCCTAGGTCCATCTGAAACTTCAAGCTCGGTCCTGAATGACCCAGATGAAGGGCTGTTGCTCTCCAATAACAGACGTAGGGTAAAATGGGGGAATCTATTGCAATCACGTGATGTTCTAGGCAAATTATATGACACTGTCCTCCCTAGATTAATGGAGGTTGAGGCTTTAATTACTAAAGTCCCTAACCCGGATTTTAATGAAAAGTTAAGGTCTATTCATTCGGCCCTAGTCTCTAATCTAGCTGAAGACCTTAATCCCCTGGCTCCGTCAAAGAAGAAAAGAACTCCAGCTGCGTCCTGGTACAATTCTACTTGTAGAAAGGCTAAGTCGCAGCTGATTATGGCAGTCAAATCGGCAATATGCAAAACACAAGTCAGGGATCGGCGACTGCATTATAAGGTGATAATGGCCAAATCAAGGAAAGACTGGGACTTGGACAGGTGGACTAATTTAACTGCTGCTCTAGAAGCTAGGGACGCCCGCAGATTTTGGTCATTAGTTAGTACTGGCTCGGGGGAACTCAGACCGGTGATAGAACCTAATATTGCTCCAACGGTATGGGAAGCACACTTTGAAGCTTTATATTCTGATAATCATAGTTTATACTTGTTTCAGAAAAGGGAATGCACACCTATTCACAAAGTAATCCTTAAATTAATCCTCATGATGCATTGATGCGTGCTCTTCGGAAAAAAGTGCCTTGCCCATTGGCACTTGGAATAACATGAATAACAATTTGGGGCGACATACACCCCAATCCAAAGGCACAGCACTCTAATCCTTGAATCCTCAGTTAATGTTGAAACCAATTGATCATATTTAAAGACATGTAATCACTCGCTTGCACAATTTTGTTTTCTTAACTCCCGTTTGATCCACAGGTGCAGTATCATGCCAATTTTCCAGATTTCTAATGTCATTGATGTGCCCGTCCGGACCTCTTTACAACAACACGTACTGACGCATCTTATTCATCCAAAGGCAGCTTTTATTAAAATACCCAATGCATTTCGGGCTACTGGGGCCCTTCGTCAGGGGTCACTACAAGTGATAATAAACACACATATTAATTACACAATCATTTTCTAATACGCAAAATTATACTTCTATTATTTAAACTGAAAGCAAATTGCTTTGCCCAAGTTGAAAACTCCCTGCTTGCTGTGCTAACTCTGTCCATGCACTGAAACTTCCGTTCCCCAACTTGTAGTACGAAGCCTCTGGCAACATTCAGACTAATCCTTTTAGTTCTAAATTTAAAGACAACCACATTATTCTACCATTGGCTCCCCTTGGAATGCTACTTTGTTGAACACACAGCCCTCTGCCTGATTCTTTCGTACGTATTTACTTTCCCTGCTTTTTAAAATTTACTGCTAATACTGCTCTGATGTTCTCTCTCTTTCTGCTAACTCACGCTCCTTACACATAAGTATACACCTTCTTTAAACATTTGAAGTTCGCCCTGAGGTACGCACTTTTGACCTCCCACTTTGTTCTAAACATGAACGGATTGCCAATTTTCAAAACCTCAATTATAATACGTGAACTAAATGTTAAAAAAGCCTCCCGCATTTAAACCACTCTGCAACACGTACCTGCCGTAAATCAACCCTCTTCATCTTTTTTTCAAAAGAAGTGTTGACGATCATGTTCACCCTTCGTATTTAAACTAGCTGTGATGTTGTAATCCCTCCCATGTTCACCGCCAATTAAATGATGCCACCTGAAGTAGATTGCTCTTTTCAGAACACCCCGCCCTCCTGATCTTAAAACTACTGCTCCCACAATTCAGCAATTGGAACGAAAAAAACAATGCTATACTGATGTTAAATCAACACAAAACATTTAGTTCTGATAATGCAAGGGCTCGCAAAAAAATGTCAAATGCTCTTTAGAGTTCACTATTCAAATTGCGCAATGGAGTGCACGTTAATCTAATATCACTTATTTGTCCCGTTTCTTGTAACATACTGTCTGGATGTGATCTTCCGCCGAACTTGTGGAAAAAACGACCTCCGCAATGTTCCTTCTTCATTCCTTTTATCGCGATTCGGGCGGGTGCAAACCCAGGTAGGGCAATAATTGTAGTTTATACTTGTTTCAGAAAAGGGAATGCACACCTATTCACAAAGTAATCCTTAAATTAATCCTCATGATGCATTGATGCGTGCTCTTCGGAAAAAAGTGCCTTGCCCATTGGCACTTGGAATAACATGAATAACAATTTGGGGCGACATACGCCCCAATCCAAAGGCACAGCACTCTAATCCTTGAATCCTCAGTTAATGTTGAAACCAATTGATCATATTTAAAGACATGTAATCACTCGCTTGCACAATTTTGTTTTCTTAACTCCCGTTTGATCCACAGGTGCAGTATCATGCCAATTTTCCAGATTTCTAATGTCATTGATGTGCCCGTCCGGACCTCTTTACAACAACACGTACTGACGCATCTTATTCATCCAAAGGCAGCTTTTATTAAAATACCCAATGCATTTCGGGCTACTGGGGCCCTTCGTCAGGGGTCACTACAAGTGATAATAAACACACATATTAATTACACAATCATTTTCTAATACGCAAAATTATACTTCTATTATTTAAACTGAAAGCAAATTGCTTTGCTCAAGTTGAAAACTCCCTGCTTGCTGTGCTAACTCTGTCCATGCACTGAAACTTCCGTTCCCCAACTTGTAGTACGAAGCCTCTGATTGTTTAATTAATATGTGTGTTTATTATCACTTGTAGTGACCCCTGACGAAGGGCCACAGTAGCCCGAAATGCATTGGGTATTTTAATAAAAGCTGCCTTTGGATGAATAAGATGCGTCAGTACGTGTTGTTGTAAAGAGGTCCGGACGGGCACATCAATGACATTAGAAATCTGGAAAATTGGCATGATACTGCACCTGTGGATCAAACGGGAGTTAAGAAAACAAAATTGTGCAAGCGAGTGATTACATGTCTTTAAATATGATCAATTGGTTTCAACATTAACTGAGGATTCAAGGATTAGAGTGCTGTGCCTTTGGATTGGGGCGTATGTCGCCCCAAATTGTTATTCATGTTATTCCAAGTGCCAATGGGCAAGGCACTTTTTTCCGAAGAGCACGCATCAATGCATCATGAGGATTAATTTAAGGATTACTTTGTGAATAGGTGTGCATTCCCTTTTCTGAAACAAGTATAAACTACAATTATTGCCCTACCTGGGTTTGCACCCGCCCGAATCGCGATAAAAGGAATGAAGAAGGAACATTGCGGAGGTCGTTTTTTCCACAAGTTCGGCGGAAGATCACATCCAGACAGTATGTTACAAGAAACGGGACAAATAAGTGATATTAGATTAACGTGCACTCCATTGCGCAATTTGAATAGTGAACTCTAAAGAGCATTTGACATTTTTTTGCGAGCCCTTGCATTATCAGAACTAAATGTTTTGTGTTGATTTAACATCAGTATAGCATTGTTTTTTTCGTTCCAATTGCTGAATTGTGGGAGCAGTAGTTTTAAGATCAGGAGGGCGGGGTGTTCTGAAAAGAGCAATCTGCTTCAGGTGGCATCATTTAATTGGCGGTGAACATGGGAGGGATTACAACATCACAGCTAGTTTAAATACGAAGGGTGAACATGATCGTCAACACTTCTTTTGAAAAAAAGATGAAGAGGGTTGATTTACGGCAGGTACGTGTTGCAGAGTGGTTTAAATGCGGGAGGCTTTTTTAACATTTAGTTCACGTATTATAATTGAGGTTTTGAAAATTGGCAATCCGTTCATGTTTAGAACAAAGTGGGAGGTCAAAAGTGCGTACCTCAGGGCGAACTTCAAATGTTTAAAGAAGGTGTATACTTATGTGTAAGGAGCGTGAGTTAGCAGAAAGAGAGAGAACATCAGAGCAGTATTAGCAGTAAATTTTAAAAAGCAGGGGAAGTAAATATGTACGAAAGAATCAGGCAGAGGGCTGTGTGTTCAACAAAGTAGCATTCCAAGGGGAGCCAATGGTAGAATAATGTGGTTGTCTTTAAATTTAGAACTAAAAGGATTAGTCTGAATGTTGCCAGAGGCTTCGTACTACAAGTTGGGGAACGGAAGTTTCAGTGCATGGACAGAGTTAGCACAGCAAGCAGGGAGTTTTCAACTTGGGCAAAGCAATTTGCTTTCAGTTTAAATAATAGAAGTATAATTTTGCGTATTAGAAAATGATTGTGTAATTAATATGTGTGTTTATTATCACTTGTAGTGACCCCTGACGAAGGGCCCCAGTAGCCCGAAATGCATTGGGTATTTTAATAAAAGCTGCCTTTGGATGAATAAGATGCGTCAGTATGTGTTGTTGTAAAGAGGTCCGGACGGGCACATCAATGACATTAGAAATCTGGAAAATTGGCATGATACTGCACCTGTGGATCAAACGGGAGTTAAGAAAACAAAATTGTGCAAGCGAGTGATTACATGTCTTTAAATATGATCAATTGGTTTCAACATTAACTGAGGATTCAAGGATTAGAGTGCTGTGCCTTTGGATTGGGGCGTATGTCGCCCCAAATTGTTATTCATATTCTGATAATCAGCCAAAGGATGTTATGTTGGTACCCTTGGCTTTACCCACTTGTTAGGAGGTACTAGAATTTTCCTTGGAGGAGGTAACTTGCGTGATTCGCAAACTTGCTGTGGTTAAGGCACCGGGGCTGGATAAACTCCCGGGGGACTTATTCAGGCACCAACCAGGGATTTGGGGACCCTACTTTGTCATCCTCTTTAATGCAATCCTTAGAGGTATGCAAGTTCCAGATACTTGGTTGGGAGCGGAGATTGTCCCGATTTTTAAGAAGGGCTCTCCTCTGCTCCCAGTCAATTATAGGCCTATTAGCCTCATAGATGTCCCGCAAAAAATGTTTGCGTGGCTGGTTCTGGATTGTCTGATGGTGTGGATAGAGGAAAATGATATTCAAACTCCTCTCCAAGCAGGCTTCAGGAGGAACACATCCACCATGGACCAGATCTTTCGCCTGATATTACTATACTGGAAAACGGCAAAGATCGAGGGTCTCAGTCTCTACATGGTGTTTGTGGACCTCCGGTCCGCATTTGACTTAGTCCAACGGGACAAACTTTGGGGGGTCCTCAATAATCTTGGTGTTCCGAAACAAATTCTGCAGGTACTGATGAGATTACACGAGGGGAACTTTGCCAATGTTAGAAGTGGTAGAAACGGGGCATTGTCTTCAAGGTTTCCGGTTGGTAGAGGTGTGAGACAGGGTTGCGTCTTGGCACCAACCCTGTTCTCCCTCTTTATCAATGGTGTAATTGCTCATTTGGAAAATGTACCAAATAATGACGCCCCAAGGTTGGTAGGTAGGAGGGTTCCAGCGATCATGTTCGCCTATGATACCCTCCTTCTTTCAAAGTCCCCCATGGGAATTCAACGTATACTGAATGGCTTTGAAGATTTTTGTCGCATTCGTGGTCTGGATATAAATGTCAATAAAACAAAATTTATGATATTTAATCCTCCGCCTTCCACTCGTGCTAGCCCGACCCTGGGGAGTGAAAGGCTGGAAAGGGTCAAAACATTTCAATATTTGGGGGTTACCCTTGAAGAGAATCTTTCCTGGGGTACGCAGCAGGCCAAATCACAACTGAAACTGTCACAGCTGACGGGGGTATTCTTAAGGTTTCAAACCTATCGTCATATAAGCCAGTGAGTCCAGCCTTGGAGATTTATAAGACCCAAGCAAGGGCTGCAGCCCTCTATGGTGGGGAGCTGTGGGGGCACCTAAGTGGCTCACCCATAGCGAAAATTGAATCTAAATTTTTAAGGCAGCTCCTGTTACTTCCTCAGGGCACTCCGCTTCTCCCCCTTAGGTTGGATCTTGGATTAGGCCCAATAGAAGATGAGCTAGCACTCAAACCTTTAAGGTTCTGGCGCAGGCTATGGGCAACACCATATCTGTTATACTATAGGCAAGAACTCAAGCAGATATTGACCTATAGTAGCTCCGGGAAAATCCCCTGGCTGGCTTTTATTAGACATGAATTCTTGAGATTAGGACTAGCGCCCTTATGGGATAACCCGGAAAGTTCTTGCTCCCAAGTCTCGAGCAAGTTGCTTACCAGGATTTTTAAGGAAAAACATTTGAACTTTACATTCCATGCTTCCAACATCGGTACTCTGACCAAATAATTTTTAATTGTTAAAAATGTTTACTTTTTTGAGAACTTCATGGATATTGTTTTTCCGCTCCAGGCAAGGAAACTTTTCTTACAATGGAGATATGGCACTTTAGCCTTAAAAGCTTTTACCAGCAAATGGTCAGTTACAGCAAACAAGCACTGCCCCGGGTGTAGCTGTGATGTAGAGGATGAACTTCACGTTCTTTTTTTTTGTCCTGCATACACTAAATCCAGGAGGCACTGGCTGGTACCTCTCTGCAATAACCTTGGTTTTAAAAACTGCTTACCTGCTTTTAGAATTCTTAAGTCTGACTCGTCAAGTTGTATTGTTTTTGCACTTTCAAAGTTCTTGCTAGCTATGTGGACGAAGCGGCGCCAATTAATTGACATTGAATGTTAACGATTTAATACACTGACTTCTCTTCTTTTAAAAAAAGACGCTTAATGATTTTGTGAAATTGATTTTCAAAAATGTAAATGACTTATTAATCATGTATTATTAAGTTTTATTCTGTACTCTTTTATGGCCAACATGGCCGAAATAAAGATTTTTTGATTGATTGATGCCACTTCACACCTATGCACCCGCCTTCCCTGGTGTAGGTATCCTGGTTCCTAGGGTATCCACGGGTGGGGTGGCTCTCCAACCTTCTATCTTCCACAGGGTTTTTTCAGGGTCCGCTGGGAAGGGTCCTCCTTTAAAATTGCAGCCGTGACTTACCCATTGACTTGCATTGAGCCCGCGGTCGTGTTCCCACTCTGCACACAGCCTCTGCGGGGTTCCTGGTTACTTTCCTCGGGTCCCCAGCACTTCTATATCCTTTGGCTATAGACTTGATGTAGGAGAGTAGAATCTGCACTTATGTTGCCCCCACTTTTTTTCTGATGTTTACACTGGTTTCTGGCTATAGTCTGGCTGGGTCCCTGCTAATCAGGGCCCCAGCCTCTCTGTTCTCTCCAAACAACTTGGAGTGCATATTAGTGATTGGATACTGTGGTACCTTATGAGCCCCTAGTATATGGTACCTTAGGTACCAAGGGCATAGGTACTCCACAGGCCTACCAGGGGCTGAAGCATGTATTATGCCACCCCTGGGAAGCAGACTAAATCTGACACCACAGGCCTGCTACTGCAGCCTGGGTGAGGTAGTGTTAGCACTCCTCACTGAGATATAGGTTCCCTATATCTCACCTTACACACACATATAAACCTATCAGTCACCCCTAAGGCAGGCCCTAACAATCCTGAGGGCAGGGTGCTTGGTTTCCATATGAGGGGGTGCCTCTGCCTGAGCAGGGCCCCTCTGCAGCTCTCAGAGTCTATTCTCTGTAGCTGTTTGTGGATGCGGTTAAACCATATACTCTTAAGTGCATTATAACCGAGCGGTAAATGCTAACTTTGGGATGGCTGCATCAAAACATGTCGTGTTTGGTGTCAAACGCTTTGGAATCATACCCCCACACCAGTAATTGGTGTGGGAGTGTGATCCCACCCTTCTAGAGGGATATACATGTACCCACTGTGGAAACACGGTAGAATCCTAAAGAGCCCTGGCATTACAAAATGGATGCCACCAGCACAGACACTGGGCTGCCCTCCTGCTGCTGACCGAAACTCGCAGTGGAGGAGGCCCAACAATAGGCATCCTGTCACAGGGAGGTGTAACCACCTTCCAGACAGGATTTAGTGTATTGGGGCTGGGTGGGTGCACTCCTAGAGTGCTTTGAAGTCCTGCAGTGGGGAAGCAGTAAGCTCCTCTGTGCATATGCCAGCTCAAACCAGTTCAGGCGCTACCAGCCCCTGCTCTGGCACAAAACTGGACAAAGGGAAGTGGGTGTAGCCACCCACTCCCCTGACCCTCCCATGGGAGTGGTCATAGAGCTAGTCCTTCCCTTCCTTGTAGTATAAGTTAGGGAACCCTTGCCATTGCAAACTAGATATCCCTGGATGACACTCTGAAGAAGAATCCTGGACCTTCGATGTTCCACTACCTTTGGAAGATTGAAGAATCTCCCTTGGAGTCAAGGAGGGACTCCCCTGCTTGGTAGGCACCAAAACTTTACGTCAACAGTCGCAAACTTTCCCGCTCCCGCTGGAGTCCGAAGTCCCTGCAGCCCCGGCAGTGGATTTCCTGACTTCTTGATGGCCATTGTGAGTCCCCAGCGAAGCTGAGGCAAGTGGACCGCACGAGTGACGAGGAAAAGCAATTCCCGGGTACCGTGCACTATTGTCGAGTGCAACCCATTCCCGACGTTCTACGAACTTGTGCTTTGGACCACATGTGGCCCAAGCCTCCAGCAGGATTCCCTCTGAAAATCAGATGCCTACCTCGTCCCGAGTGACCGTGGGCTCCTGGTGAGTGAATCCTCCCGAGGCGTCTTCGCGATCCGTTGCCGGTTGGATTGTGGGACCCCTGAAGACTTTTCTACAGAACCAAAGGGCTCCCCTGATTGCTCCAGGCCTGCCCTGACTTACCCTCACTGGGTGAGCCCCTCAGACCTTGCTGGTCTGCACCGCTGACTTTCTTCACTTTCCACAAGACTTGCTGTTGCCAAGGCTTGTTGGCTCCAATCCGAAACCTCAGTAAGCTGCGGACTTCGTGGGACACTCCGAATCCAGCTCCTGGTCATCGTCGACGCCTCCTGGACCTCATGGCTGAAGAGTCAAGACACCCGTGATTACCTGAAATCACCTGACTACTGTGGGCATCCAGCTTCCTGGCCCCGGGTCACTGGCAAGTGACTTTGAACACTGTCTCCTCTGCTTTCAGGTCTTCTTTCTTCAGAATCCAGCCTTGGATTCCACCGGACACTTCTCCTGTCTTCACAAGCAGCAAGTCTTCTTTGGCTCCCATTGAAAACGACGCCACGACCCGACACCAAAAGACACCTATACACCCGGCTTCCCTGGGTGAGGTAACTCGAGTACTCCGGTGCTCATATGTGTGTTGGCTCTAGAACTACTTACCCTGTAAGTGAATTGCTTGTAGACTCTCCCGAAGTATCCTAAAACTTTAAAATTCCAACCGCGACTTGCTCCATTGAAGTCTATTGGGATCCGTGGCTGTGTTCTCACACTGCATGTGTCTCCCATGGGTCCTTTACTTACCTGCCTTGGGTGGATTAGTGAGGCCCCAGCGCTTCTGAAGACCTTAGGCCTTCTCCCTTCTAAAGTCGTTCTTCTTATACCTCTTTTTTAGTATATGGTCTGGTACGCCCCTAGGGCTCCAGCCATATAAGTGCTTAATTTGTTGTGAAATGTTGATTTGTGCATATGTCCTTGACTTCTAATCTCATAATGAGATTAGTAGAGTGTGTCTAGTAATAAATACATATATATTTTATATATATACCTGTGTGGTGTCCTTTCATTTAGTGATTCAAGAGATTATAAGGTAAAACAAGCTGCTTTACATTCCTCTGAGACTTAGCCTGAAGGCTGCTCTCCACAGCTACCACTAGGATAGCTTTCTTTAAAAGG